>NC_059192.1:94460991-94463491 GCF_020615455.1 Coregonus clupeaformis
GTGAAATGCTTACTTACAGCCCTTAACCAACAGTGCGTTTATTTTAAACAAAAAAAGTAAGAATAAAACAACAACAAAAAAAAAAAGTGTTGAGAAAAACAAAGAGCAGAAGTAAAATAAAGTGACAGTAGGGAGGCTATATATACAGGGGGTAACGGTGCAGAGTCAATGTGCGGGGGCACCGGCTAGTTGAGGTAGTTGAGGTAATATGTACATGTGGGTAGAGTTAAAGTGACTATGCATAAATACTTAACAGAGTAGCAGCAGCGTAAAAAGGATGGGGTGGGGGGGCAGTGCAAATAGTCCGGGTAGCCATGATTAGCTGTTCAGGAGTCTTATGGCTTGTGGGTAGAAGCTGTTGAGAAGTCTTTTGGACCTAGACTTGGCACTCCGGTACCGCTTGCCGTGCGGTAGCAGAGAGAACAGTCTATGACTAGGGTGGCTGGAGTCTTTGACAATTTTGAGGGCCTTCCTCTGACTGACTGTACTGTAAGGCTAGCCTAGTTACAGTAAAACACAGTTGGCACTACGTTAAAGTAACTGTACTGTTAGTCTGAGGATTCTGAGTGTTTCCTGTTGAACGCTGAATGTTGTAATACACAGAGGAAGGATGTTGAGTCACCACATCCTGCTGTAAACTGTCAAACAAAACGGGTTGCCCTGCTCTGCTGTGTGGACCTGACAACCCGTTCACTCCCTCCATCCCCATGTCTGGCAGAGCAGGGCCATGACCAGGACTAAGATAGTCACCTGATTAATGGAGCGTAGAGGACAGAACTAGACAGGGTGTGGAGGTAGACAGGATGTAGAGATGGACAGGAGGTAGAGATGGACAGGAGGTAGAGATGGACAGGAGGTAGAGATGGACAGGAGGTAGAGATGGACAGGAGGTAGAGATGGACAGGAGGTAGAGATGGACTGCAGGTAGAGATGGACTGGAGGTAGAGATGGACAGGAGGTAGAGATGGACAGGAGGTAGAGATGGACAGGAGGTAGAGATGGACAGGAGGTGGAGATGGACAGGAGGTAGAGATGGACTGGAGGTAGAGATGGACTGGAGGTAGAGATGGACAGGAGGTAGAGATGGACAGGAGGTAGAGATGGACAGGAGGTAGAGATGGACAGGAGGTAGAGATGGACTGGAGGTAGAGATGGACAGGAGGTAGAGATGGACAGGAGGTAGAGATGGACAGGAGGTAGAGATGGACAGGAGGTAGAGATGGACAGGAGGTAGAGATGGACAGGAGGTAGAGATGGACAGGAGGTAGAGATGGACAGGAGGTAGAGATGGACAGGAGGTGGAGATGGACAGGAGGTGGAGATGGACAGGAGGTAGAGATGGACTGGAGGTGGAGATGGACAGGAGGTAGAGATGGACAGGAGGTGGAGGTAGAGATGGACAGGAGGTGGAGGTAGAGATGGACAGGAGGTGGAGGTAGAGATGGACAGGAGGTGGAGATGGACAGGAGGTGGAGATGGACAGGAGGTGGAGATGGACAGGAGGTGGAGATGGACAGGAGGTGGAGATGGACAGGAGGTGGAGATGGACAGGAGGTAGAGATGGACAGGAGGTGGAGGTAGAGATGGACAGGAGGTGGAGATGGACAGGAGGTGGAGATGGACAGGAGGTGGAGATGGACAGGAGGTAGAGATGGACAGGAGGTAGAGATGGACAGGAGGTAGAGATGGACAGGAGGTGGAGATGGACTGGAGGTAGAGATGGACAGGAGGTAGAGATGGACAGGAGGTAGAGATGGACAGGAGGTAGAGATGGACAGGAGGTGGAGATGGACAGGAGGTGGAGATGGACAGGAGGTAGAGATGGACAGGAGGTAGAGATGGACAGGAGGTGGAGATGGACAGGAGGTGGAGATGGACAGGAGGTGGAGATGGACAGGAGGTGGAGATGGACAGGAGGTGGAGATGGACAGGAGGTGGAGATGGACAGGAGGTGGAGATGGACAGGAGGTGGAGATGGACAGGAGGTGGAGATGGACAGGAGGTGGAGATGGACAGGAGGTGGAGATGGACAGGAGGTGGAGATGGACAGGAGGTGGACTGGAGGTAGAGATGGACAGGAGGTAGAGATGGACAGGAGGTAGAGATGGACAGGAGGTAGAGATGGACAGGAGGTAGAGATGGACAGGAGGTAGAGATGGACTGGAGGTAGAGATGGACAGGAGGTAGAGATGGACTGGAGGTAGAGATGGACAGGAGGTAGAGATGGACAGGAGGTAGAGATGGACAGGAGGTAGAGATGGACAGGAGGTAGAGATGGACAGGAGGTAGAGATGGACTGGAGGTAGAGATGGACAGGAGGTAGAGATGGACTGGAGGTAGAGATGGACTGGAGGTAGAGATGGACAGGAGGTAGAGATGGACAGGAGGTAGAGATGGACAGGAGGTAGAAATGGACAGGAGGTGGAGATGGACAGGAGGTGGACTGGAGGTAGAGATGGACAGGAGGTGGAGATGGACAGGAGGTGGAGATGGACAGGAG
>NC_059192.1:94468491-94493491 GCF_020615455.1 Coregonus clupeaformis
CCTGTAACCACGCTGCTAAACAACAGAAGGCTGATGGATGTTAGCCTGTAACCACGCTGCTAAACAACAGAAGGCTGATGGATGTTAGCCTGTAACCACGCTGCTAAACAACAGAAGGCTGATGGATGTTCGCCTGTAACCACGCTGCTAAACAACAGAAGGCTGATGGATGTTAGCCTGTAACCACGCTGCTAAACAACAGAAGGCTGATGGATGTTAGCCTGTAACCACGCTGCTAAACAACAGAAGGCTGATGGATGTTAGCCTGTAACCACGCTGCTAAACAACAGAAGGCTGATGGATGTTAGCCTGTAACCACGCTGCTAAACAACAGAAGGCTGATGGATGTTAGCCTGTAACCACGCTGCTAAACAACAGAAGGCTGATGGATGTTAGCCTGTAACCACGCTGCTAAACAACAGAAGGCTGATGGATGTTAGCCTGTAACCACGCTGCTAAACAACAGAAGGCTGATGGATGTTAGCCTGTAACCACGCTGCTAAACAACAGAAGGCTGATGGATGTTAGCCTGTAACCACGCTGCTAAACAACAGAAGGCTGATGGATGTTCGCCTGTAACCACGCTGCTAAACAACAGAAGGCTGATGGATGTTAGCCTGTAACCACGCTGCTAAACAACCGAAGGCTGATGGATGTTAGATTGTAACCACGCTGCTAAACAACAGAAGGCTGATGGATGTTTCTTTCTTCCCATACTCTGTTTTCTGAGTTTCTAATCACAGTCTTATGAAAATGGCAAGGTCTTAGAAAGGAGCCAAATACAAGTTACACATCCTGGACGTATCTCATGTCTTCTGTATCTGTTGTATACATGTATTCAGTGTAGATTATTCCAATCAGATCGGCCTATCACTTCCCATAACAACAGAACAGTATCAATATCTATGTGGTAGCCATGGTACCCTCCTCTGTTTTCCTTTCTAACACTCCTTATCAACTGAGGTTTATGTGTTTGTTAAGTTTGATTTGTTTGTAGATATTATTGGCCATTTTGATTGATTTCCTGTTAAATATTCTTGGCAGGAACTCTATAAATGATCCTGTCCAGTGTTTCCACCCCAGCCTTCATATATAGTTTGTCTTTTTAAGTTAACTATAGAATCTCGTGTCAACATATTTCTCATCCTTCGTTAGCATATGAGCCAGTCAGCCGATCAACGCTTGAGACTTTCAATGTAATAAACATTGGAGTTCAGCTAGTTGGGTGATTAATTTGTGGAAGCCACTCCGTAACATCTGTTTGGAATAATACATTGTCCCGCCAATGAGTCTCATTGACACTGCTGTGTGCCGAATGGCACCCTATTCCCTATAGAAAGTAATGCACCACATAGTTAATGGGTTACATGTGGTATACAGCCACTGACTGCCCTGTTATGAGACTTAAGCTACCAAGAGGGGTCAATGTAAATAGTCTGGGTGGCTATTTGTTGAATTGTTCAGCAGTCTTATAGCTTGGGGGTCGACGCTGTTGAGGAGCCTTTTGGACCTAGACTTGGCGCTCTGGTACCGCTTGCCGTGCGGTAGCAGAGAGAACAGTCTATGACTTGGGTGACTGGAGTCTTTGACAATTTTTTGGGCCTTCCTCTGACACCGCCTAGTATATAGGTCCTGGATGGCAGGAAGCTTGGCCCCAGTGATGTACTGGGCCATACGCATTACCCTCTGTAGCGCCTTACGGTCGGATGCCGAGCAGTTGCCATACCAGACGGTGATGCAACCGGTCAGGATGCTGTTGATGGTGCAGCTGTAGAACTTTTTGAGGATCTGGGGACCCATGCCAAATCTTTTCAGTCTCCTGAGGGGGAAAAGGTGTAGTCGTGCCCTCTTCACGACTGTCTTGGTGTGTTTGGACCATGATAGTTTGTTGGTGATTTGGACACACAACTCTCGACCCGCTCCACTACAGCCCTGTCGATGTGAACGGGGGCGTGTTCGGCCCTACTTTTCCTGTAGTCCACGATCATCTCCTTTGTCTTGCTCATGTTGAGGGAGAGGTTGTTGTCCTGGCATCACACTGCCAGGTCTCTGACCTCCTCCCTATAGGCTGTCTCATCGTTGTCTGTGATCAGGCCTACCACCGTTGTGTCGTCAGCAAACTTAGTGATGGTTTTGGAGTTGTACTTGGCCACGCAGTCGTGGGTGAACAGGGAGTACAGGAGGGGACTGACCACGCACCCCTGAGGGGCCCCCGTGTTGAGGATCAGCGTGGCAGACGTGTTGTTGCCTACCCTTACCACCTGGGGGCGGCCCGTCAGGAAGTCCAGGATCCAGTTGCAGAGGGAGGTGTTTAGTCCCAGGGTCCTTAGCTTAGTGATGAGCTTTGTGGGCACTATGGTGTTGAATGCTGAGCTGTAGTTAATGAACAGCATTCTCACATAGGTGTTCCTTTTTTCCAGGTGTGAAAGGGCAGTGTGGAGTGCAATAGAGATTGCGTCATCTGTGGATCTGTTGGGGCGGTATGCAAATTGGAGTGGGTCTCGGGTTTCTGGGATGATGGTGTTGATGTGAGCCATGACCAGCCTTTATGGTAGTCTGCTTGAAACATGTAATATGTAGGTATTACAGATTCAGTCAGGGAGAGGTTGAAAGTGTCAGTGCGCTGAGTACACGTCCTGGTAATCCGTCTGGCCCCGCGGCCTTGTGAATGTTGACCTGTTTAAAGGTCTTGCTCACATCGGCTACAGAGAGCGTGATCACAAAGTTGTCCGTAACAGCTGGTGCTCTCATGCATGCTTCAGTGTTGCTTGCCTCGAAGTGAGCATAAAAGGCATTTAGTTCGTCTGGTAGGCTCGTGTCACTGTGCCGCTCGCGGCTGGGTTTCCCTTTGTAGTCCATAATAGTTTTCAAGCCCTGCCACATTCGACGAGCATTAGAGCCGGTGTAGTAGGATTCAATCTTTGTCCTGTATTGACGCTTCCCCTGTTTGATGGTTCGTCTGAGAGCATAGTGGGATTTCTTATAAGTGTCCCGCTCCTTGAAAGTGGCAGCTCTAGCCTTTTGCTATTTATTTTAGGATATGTACGTACGGTCACTGTGGGGGCGACGCCGTTGATGCACTTATTGATGAAGCCGGTGACTGATGTGAACATATTCCAGTCAAATCAAATGTTATTTGCCGAATACAACAGGTGTAGACCTTACAGTGAACTGCTTACTAACAAGCCCTTAACCAACAATGCAGTTTTAAGAAAATTTAAAAAAGTTTTAAGTAAAAATTAGATAAGTAAAAAATTTAAATAGCAAATAATTAAAGAGCAGCAGTAGAATAACAGTAGAGAGGCTATATACAGGGGGTACCGGTACAGAGTCAATGGGAAATAACAGTAGGGAGGCTATATACAGGGGGTACCGGGACAGAGCCAATGGGAAATAACAGTAGGGAGGCTATATACAGGGGGTACCGGGACAGAGCCAATGGGAAATAACAGTAGGGAGGCTATATACAGGGGGTACCGGGACAGAGTCAATGGGAAATAACAGTAGGGAGGCTATATATACAGGGGGTACCGGGACAGAGTCAATGTGCGGGGGCACCGGTTAGTCGAGGTAATGGAGGTAATATGTATATGTCGGTGTACATGCTAGCAAAACAGTCCTGTAGCGTAGCATCCGTGTCATCTGACCACTTCCGTATTGAGCGAGTCACTGGTACTTCCTGCTTTAGTTTTTGCTTGTAAGCAGGAATCAGGAGGATATAATTATGGTTAGATTTGCCAAATGGAGGGCGAGGGAGAGCTTTGTATGCGTCTCTGTGTGTGCAGTAAAGGTGGTCTAGAGTTTTTTTCTTCCTCTGGTTGCACATGTGACATGCTGGTAGAAATGAGGTCAAATGGATTTGTTTGCCTGCATTAAAGTCCCCAGGCACTAGGAGCTCCACTTCTGGATGAGCGTTTTCTTGTTTACTTATGGCCTTATACAGCTCGTTGAGGGCGGTCTTAGTGCCAGCATCTGTTTGTGGTGCTAAATAGACAGCTACGAAAAATATAGATGAAAACTCTCTTGGTAAATAGTGTGGTCTACAGCTTATCATTACTCTACCTCAGGCGAGCAAAACCTTGAATTTAAAGCTGTTTACTAACCAATCAACCCAATTTGATGAAGGAAACGATCCTCTGTTCATTGGCTGAATCCCCACCCAGTTGGTTTGACTACTTCTAAAATGGTGGAAGACCTCAATGGAAGCTCTCTATCCGTCTTTATGGGTGGAGCCGTGCTAAAAGGGCTCTCTATCCGTCTTTATGGGTGGAGCCGTGCTAAAAGGGCTCTCTATCCGTCTTTATGGGTGGAGCCGTGCTAAAAGGGCTCTCTATCCGTCTTTATGGGTGGAGCCGTGCTAAAAGGGCTCTCTATCCGTCTTTATGGGTGGAGCCGTGCTAAAAGGGCTCTCTATCCGTCTTTATGGGTGGAGCCGTGCTAAAAGGGCTCTCTATCCGTCTTTATGGGTGGAGCCGTGCTAAAAGGGCTCTCTATCCGTCTTTATGGGTGGAGCCGTGCTAAAGGGCTCTCTATCCGTCTTTATGGGTGGAGCCGTGCTAAAAGGGCTCTCTATCCGTCTTTATGGGTGGAGCCGTGCTAAAAGGGCTCTCTATCCGTCTTTATGGGTGGAGCCGTGCTAAAAGGGCTCTCTATCCGTCTTTATGGGTGGAGCCGTGCTAAAAGGGCTCTCTATCCGTCTTTATGGGTGGAGCCGTGCTAAAAGGGCTCTCTATCCGTCTTTATGGGTGGAGCCGTGCTAAAAGGGCTCTCTATCCGTCTTTATGGGTGGAGCCGTGCTAAAAGGGCTCTCTATCCGTCTTTATGGGTGGAGCCGTGCTAAAAGGGCTCTCTATCCGTCTTTATGGGTGGAGACGTGCTAAAAGGGCTCTCTATCCGTCTTTATGGGTGGAGACGTGCTAAAAGGGCTCTCTATCCGTCTCTATGGGTGGAGACGTGCTAAAAGGGCTCTCTATCCGTCTTTATGGGTGGAGCCGTGCTAAAAGGGCTCTCTATCCGTCTTTATGGGTGGAGCCGTGCTAAAAGGGCTCTCTATCCGTCTTTATGGGTGGAGCCGTGCTAAAAGGGCTCTCTATCCGTCTTTATGGGTGGAGCCGTGCTAAAAGGGCTCTCTATCCGTCTTTATGGGTGGAGCCGTGCTAAAAGGGCTCTCTATCCGTCTTTATGGGTGGAGCCGTGCTAAAAGGGCTCTCTATCCGTCTTTATGGGTGGAGCCGTGCTAAAAGGGCTCTCTATCCGTCTTTATGGGTGGAGCCGTGCTAAAAGGGCTCTCTATCCGTCTTTATGGGTGGAGCCGTGCTAAAAGGGCTCTCTATCCGTCTTTATGGGTGGAGCCGTGCTAAAAGGGCTCTCTATCCGTCTTTATGGGTGGAGACGTGCTAAAAGGGCTCTCTATCCGTCTTTATGGGTGGAGACGTGCTAAAAGGGCTCTCTATCCGTCTCTATGGGTGGAGACGTGCTAAAAGGGCTCTCTATCCGTCTTTATGGGTGGAGCCGTGCTAAAAGGGCTCTCTATCCGTCTTTATGGGTGGAGCCGTGCTAAAAGGGCTCTCTATCCGTCTTTATGGGTGGAGCCGTGCTAAAAGGGCTCTCTATCCGTCTTTATGGGTGGAGCCGTGCTAAAAGGGCTCTCTATCCGTCTTTATGGGTGGAGCCGTGCTAAAAGGGCTCTCTATCCGTCTTTATGGGTGGAGCCGTGCTAAAAGGGCTCTCTATCCGTCTTTATGGGTGGAGCCGTGCTAAAAGGGCTCTCTATCCGTCTTTATGGGTGGAGCCGTGCTAAAAGGGCTCTCTATCCGTCTTTATGGGTGGAGCCGTGCTAAAAGGGCTCTCTATCCGTCTTTATGGGTGGAGCCGTGCTAAAAGGGCTCTCTATCCGTCTTTATGGGTGGAGCCGTGCTAAAAGGGCTCTCTATCCGTCTTTATGGGTGGAGCCGTGCTAAAAGGGCTCTCTATCCGTCTTTATGGGTGGAGCCGTGCTAAAAGGGCTCTCTATCCGTCTTTATGGGTGGAGCCGTGCTAAAAGGGCTCTCTATCCGTCTTTATGGGTGGAGCCGTGCTAAAAGGGCTCTCTATCCGTCTTTATGGGTGGAGCCGTGCTAAAAGGGCTCTCTATCCGTCTCTATGGGTGGAGACGTGCTAAAAGGGCTCTCTATCCGTCTTTATGGGTGGAGCCGTGCTAAAAAGGGCTCTCTATCCGTCTTTATGGGTGGAGCCGTGCTAAAAGGGCTCTCTATCCGTCTTTATGGGTGGAGCCGTGCTAAAAGGGCTCTCTATCCGTCTTTATGGGTGGAGCCGTGCTAAAAGGGCTCTCTATCCGTCTTTATGGGTGGAGCCGTGCTAAAAGGGCTCTCTATCCGTCTTTATGGGTGGAGCCGTGCTAAAAGGGCTCTCTATCCGTCTTTATGGGTGGAGCCGTGCTAAAAGGGCTCTCTATCCGTCTTTATGGGTGGAGCCGTGCTAAAAGGGCTCTCTATCCGTCTTTATGGGTGGAGCCGTGCTAAAAGGGCTCTCTATCCGTCTTTATGGGTGGAGCCGTGCTAAAAGGGCTCTCTATCCGTCTTTATGGGTGGAGCCGTGCTAAAAGGGCTCTCTATCCGTCTTTATGGGTGGAGACGTGCTAAAAGGGCTCTCTATCCGTCTTTATGGGTGGAGCCGTGCTAAAAGGGCTCTCTATCCGTCTTTATGGGTGGAGCCGTGCTAAAGGGCTCTCTATCCGTCTTTATGGGTGGAGCCGTGCTAAAGGGCTCTCTATCCGTCTTTATGGGTGGAGCCGTGCTAAAAGGGCTCTCTATCCGTCTTTATGGGTGGAGCCGTGCTAAAAGGGCTCTCTATCCGTCTTTATGGGTGGAGCCGTGGGTAAAGGGATTTCCAAAGTAGAAGCTCTCTATCCGTCTTTATGGGTGGAGCCGTGGGTAAAGGGATTTCCAAAGTAGAAGCTCTCTATCCGTCTTTATGGGTGGAGCCGTGGGTAAAGGGATTTCCAAAGTAGAAGCTCTCTATCCGTCTTTATGGGTGGAGCCGTGGGTAAAGGGATTTCCAAAGTAGAAGCTCTCTATCCGTCTTTATGGGTGGAGCCGTGGGTAAAGGGATTTCCAAAGTAGAAGCTCTCTATCCGTCTTTATGGGTGGAGCCGTGGGTAAAGGGATTTCCAAAGTAGAAGCTCTCTATCCGTCTTTATGGGTGGAGCCGTGGGTAAAGGGATTTCCAAAGTAGAAGCTCTCTATCCGTCTTTATGGGTGGAGCCGTGGGTAAAGTAGCCACTCTATTATAGGTTGTGTGGTGTAAGTGTGAAGGATCAGCAGTGATTGATTGGTGTTTGTAGAACTATTGTGACAGAGTGGAGTAACAAGGTTAGAGTATCAGTCAAAGCATCATCAGTTGATCATGTCTTTCTACGCAGTTGGAATGTTTGCTGTGTCATTTTGTAGCTGTTTTTGGCACCACAGTTTAGTAGCCACGAGTTACCGCTTTGGGTTTTGTACGTCTCTGAAGCAGTTTCTTTAGGAACAACTGATTTTGTAGTTGTTGGGTTAATAGCTGTAGTTGTCATTGTAGTATCATTCTTCTAAACAAGCTTTGCTCCCAGCCATCAGTCATGGTGTTTCCTAGCTAGCTCCCTAGAGGTCAGTCCTCTCCTCCCAGCCATCAGTCATGGTGTTTCCTAGCTAGCTCCCTAGAGGTCAGTCCTCTCCTCCCAGCCATCAGTCATGGTGTTTCCTAGCTAGCTCCCTAGAGGTCAGTCCTCTCCTCCCAGCCATCAGTCATGGTGTTTCCTAGCTAGCTCCCTAGAGGTCAGTCCTCTCCTCCCAGCCCCAGTCAGTCCCATGTAACATCACATGCTTTCATGTGATCCACGGATCAATTCTCCACTCCAAATCTGGAAAGCTTCCATTTGAAAATTCCGATTTATAATGGAATTTGCTGCTAAGAACACGACCACCAGTCATTAGGGCCGTGGAGGACGCAGCAGCCTGGATCAAACCACCACGACTGGAGGGAAAGTACTCAGACTCGCGCTAATCTTTGGTGGGATGATGATGATTGGTGATTGTTTGGCATCAGACAGGTTATAGGAGGTAGGAGAGATGGAGATGTGTGTGAAGGGTTGGGTCTGTGGGTTGTGTGTGTGTGTGGGGGGGACGTGTGTGTGTGTTGGGGGGGGTTAGGGTGTGTGTAATGGGCTGGCATAAATGTTAAATATGAATTTGAGGGGCGTGTGGATTGGAAGGCTCAGTTGAGTAGGGGCTAGTGTTGTGTGGTGACATGAAGGGGTGTTTAACTTTGTGGTTAGCAGAAAGAGGATGTGTTGTGAGGTTGTAAGACGTGTCACTTCAAGGTGTGTTGGGGAACTGAAGTGTTTTTAGCTGGAACTGTTTCAATAAATCTGTTTTAGAATCCTGTCACAATATGAGACTTTCTTTACTTAACCATTTCCCTGCATTATATTTGCATCCAGTTGTCAAATAGCTTCATTCCTTTTCAATAACTTATTTTGTAATTAATAACTTTAACAACATATGTTGTAATAACTATGCAATAATGTGAATATGTAATGTGAGAATGCTGTGCTTAGGGATGGTGTTGGTGTTGTTGAGGACTCTACTAAGAAAACTACAACGAATGGAAAGCAGCCGTTTTACGGGCTCCTAACCAACTCTGCTATTTATGTATTTTTTTCGGCTGATCTTACCTTTTTTTTTGTACATAATGCTTCCGCCATTGTTTTGACCGAAAAAGAGCTTCTGGACATCAGAACAGCAACAGTATCACTAACCACAATTTGGATGAAGATTTCTACTTCAATGAATCAGAGGCACAGGACATACTGCTTACCCCGGACCAGGCCCTAATCCCAGAGACCCGGGTAAGAGAGGCCGACATGGCCCTGACGAAACCACGTCGGCGAGTACATAAACCGCCTCTATCCTCCGTTCTGTTGGCCAACGTACAATCACTCGAGAACAAATGGGACAGGCTCGTTTCAAGACTATCCTATCAACGGGACCTGAAGAACTGTAATATCCTGTTTGTCAGAGTCGTGGCTAAACAAGGACATGGATAATAGACATCCAGCTGGTTTTTCTCTGCACAGTGCAGAGGGTAGTCATTGCCTTCGGAAAGTATTCAGACCCCTTGACTTTTTCCACATTTTGTTACGTTACAGCCATATTCTAAAATGGATTAAATAAAAAATGTTGCTCATCAATCTACACACAATACCCCATAATGACAAAGCGAAACCAGATATTTTAGAAATACCTTATTTACATAACTATTCCCGCCCCCCTCTGTTAGTGGGTTGATACTACATTATAATTCTAACACAGTTTACACATTTATACTGTATTTGGGGTGAAATCCTTTAGTCATTATTCTTAAAATACAAATTAATCTAACAATCCACCCCTTTGACTAAATGTCTTCACATTCAGGATAAATGTATTTTACAAGCATGATTAATCTCAGAGATCACGTCAGAACTAATAAACATTTCATCCAATTGCGGTCTTTCTGGGTCCAAATCCTCGTCATCCACCAAGCCTGGAGGATCGTTTTTCACATTCCCCTGGTCAGAGTCCGGAGTCAGTCCATCTCTCATCATTGTTGAGATACTGCATTTCACCAACGCCTGACTCACCAATCCTCGGACACAGGGAACAAGACAACAACCACATAATACAAGAATACCCATACAAACACTGACCGCTCCTAAGATGGTGGCTGCTAGGGTTTTCCATTTACCAAACATTTCATCAAACCACCCTATCCACGATGTACTAACTTCTGAGTTCTCAGTTCATTCTTCACTTAGTGCAGTTAATTCTGTAAGAGCTCTGGTGACTGTCCCATCCAGTGTGGTGTTGTTAGGGATAAATGTGCAACAACGGCTTATCATTCTATAGACACCGGCCCTTTCTGCCTGATCTAGAACCAACCTCTACTAAGTTATGAGCGGGATGGCGGATAATCGCTCAGAGATCCCCTTTACTGCATCTCTAGTCTGGTCAATAAATCGTTGTTGGTTGTAATAGATATAATTTATCCAATCCATATTTTTGTTGTGGTAAAACCCTCCCATATTTGATTCATAGCTTTGTATTCGTCTGGAACACCCCTGGGGAGGCCTATGCTATCTATCCAAATTGGGCTATTTCCTTCCTGACCTATATTTCTCCTCCTCCTGATTATTCTTCCTGTCACTGGTCTTTGATGACTAATTCTTACAGGTTTGGACCAACAATACTGGTGCACAAGTACCCACCCATCCTTCTGGTAATGTCTGTCGAATGCTCCCTTTGTTAGTACATGCCCACCACACATCAGTATGGGATGGTAAGGTTCCTAATTTTCCCCTCCCTTCCTTATCTAAATCAATCACATTAATTATCTCCTTACAGCCATCAAAATCACCCAAGTTACGGGTGCCATTTCTATGTCTGTAACACTGGTATTCGCCAGGAGTTAAAGTGAATCTAGGTGGGCTGGCCGAGTATGTCAACTTTGCCAGCCCAATCCCTGTGCAATTGGGCTCTTTTTGATTGGACCCCAGGTCTAATACACAGGGAAACATTGCCTTTGGCATTGGGGCGGTCAACATTGTCGGTCGCCCAATGGAGCATACATAACAATTGGTCTCCCCAAGGCCCTAGGGTGTACTTCATCCACTTTAACCAGAGATTCTCATCAGGGACCCCCTCCACTTCCCCTTGGTTCCATTCTTGGAGGAGAAAATCATTCATAGTGGACGGGTTAGTCGAATTGACTCCGTCATCCCTTGACTGATCTACTCGGTAAATTGGTATTAATGGATTAATGAGAGTACCTGTGCCCTCCATATCTTTTGACTCCATCAAATGTAATCTTAGACAAGTATCCCGTCCGTATTCGTCCGCGCAAGCCCAGTAAGATATTTTCATGTCCTCTTTAGTGACCTTTACTATTGTTACTACCATCTCCGTAAGGATGTCGTTATACCTTCTTATCCTCCATCTGGACGTCCAGCCCCCCCGTCTCATATCTCCGTCCCCCAGTATCTCTAAATACCTGAGCCCAGGAACAATCCGCCGAGGGAGCTGAACATAAATACAATGGGATCTTATAATCCCACGTTGCTTGCTTATCCGTCCTGATAAGATCCCTAATCCTAATTTTGAATCTTACTCCCCACCCTTCTCTGACTCCTATCTTGTAGATCACTCGTCCTTGACGGTCAGTATGTCGGGTCGCTTCCCTTTTATTTCTTAATAATGGTAAGGCCATAGCGTAATTGGTGCGAGGTGGTGGTGGATCTTGACATACCAAGACTATTGCCGAGACTATGATGCAGCTCAGGGTCACCCATATTCCCAAAAACCGCCAACCCTCTCCTGCCTTTAGTCCTTCTGCTTGGTACCACCCCATACTCACACCCTAAGAACACACTACAGTGATGATAGGTCGGGGTAGGAGATCTTCGTTAACAGAGGTGATCCCTGGACCTTATTGGTCCAGTTCTGCTCTCCAACTCTGTGTGTGTTGCAGTGGTGCTTGTATGTGGTCTTACCTCTTGCAGTGGGTAACATGGACCCAGGTTACTCTCTCTGCTATTCTAATGGCCAAGGCAGTGACCAATATAACCTGATAGGGCCCTTCCCAACAGGCCTGCTTCCAGTTTTCCTTCTTTAGGGACTGGATGCTCACCAGTCACCTGGTTAGATAGAGTGGGTCACCTTCTCCTTTAGTTCACCTGTGGGGCACAAAACCTCTGACATACGGGTGTGGTTAATAAACTATCTTCACACATGTTCAGATTAATCTAACAATTTCTGACTGCATTCTCTTTCTAGACTGTATCTAAATTTTTTTTTTTTTTTAAGTATTTTGTCCTCTCCTTCGTATATTATCTAATCCTACAATTAGCCTCTTCCCCCCTCTTGACACATGGTTCTGCTCATGTGTCAATATTACCACCTACCTAAACAATCACTTAGGTAATTTATCAACCAATTGCCATGCCTTTTATTTTTGAGACTGTCTTTTGCTTCTTTATTGCTCCTCCCACTTCCTTTGTCTTTATGGCAGCTAAATTCGACTTTCATTCAGTTCAGAATCAATTAGTAATCCAATCAATCAATCTCTTATCTTGTAAAAACACTTATGTTTAGTTCAAACTCTGTTCTACCCCGGCTCTCCCGGGCTTGACCTGAAGACTGATTGTTGGACATGACAAGTCCATATTTAAATATTTCAAACCTAACACCACTTCCCTTCATGCTGTAATCAATCAAGAAGATAGCAAAGGAGAGACAGGTTTTAGCCTGAACTCTGCTTAACCCTGGTGCCGCTCCCTTCACAATGTTTGAAGAGAGACAAAAGACAGCCATGGATTGAAGTAAGAGCAAGCACTTCGACCCTAGGTCACCTAAGTCTTCTGCCTAGCAACAAAGAATAAAAACCTCTATGTTCGTGATTAATCCAGTTATATCTAATAGCCCACCAAAAAAAACCTCACCATCTTTAAATCACGACCAATGTCATATCCCTATTTACTCTCTACCATTTGGGTAAAATCCCTGATATATGTATGAAAAGCTAAGGCTGTTTGGGAAGAGAGCAACAACATAAATTGTTCTTCCTCCTCAGAGTTCCAAATGATGTTACCATGGGCTGCCATTGCCTTCCCATAGATAAGATCACTTAATTTACCCGTATGCAGTACATAATGGAGTACCCAAGCTTTACAGCAGTCTATCATTACCAAAAAGCTCATCATTCTTCATCTATTTTTTCCCCCCTAGTCCCTATCTTCCTGATCCTATTGCTAAATCAATGATCTAGGCAATAGCTGTTTCGCCTTAGATTGTACATTCCTCTGATTACTGCAGCTCATTGCATTAATTTTAATTTCAAATATCACCCAATAAACCGTTCCATCCCACAGCATAGTAAACACCACCTATGAACTGTTGAAAATCCCCTAAATTCAACATAACAACCCTTTATAAACATCATGCTCGGTGTGTTGTTTTTTTATTTGAAAAACCCAATTGAAAAACAACAATCAAAGGTAGCCAGGCTCAACTTAATTTGGTAGCTCACTTTTATGACCTAAATACTGCCTAACTCCCCCTCGCCCTGAGCAATATTCCAATGAGATAAGCTAATCTCTTTCTCCTGGTTATACATTTTGCTAACCTTCAATTACCATCAGTAATCCAAAGATGGTAGTACACACAAAACATGATACAGATATCCCCAGTCCTAACCCATCAATAATGTTTGTATCAACCTAATTCCTCATAACTAATCCATAAAACCCCTCAAAATTCCTCGAGTATACAATGATTATTTAATTGATTACCCTAAATCTGCTACATGTGATCTCATCTCAAATGATCCATTATCAATTATTTGATCCACCCCCTAGGAAAATCTCTCTCCCCTTCTATTCTGGAGTTCTACCTCTACCAGCTATTTCCCCTAGAGTGGCCATTAAATCTCTTTAACCGTTCTCTCTGATTCGGCCCCAATCAATAAAACAAATACTTGATATCGTTGATAAGCATACACTTAATGACATTCCTGCCATCTGAACTATGTACTGTCTCTCACCCCCCCCCCCTCCCTCCCCCCCCCTGCTCCTTCCTACATTATGGGGGAGGCGCGGGGACCTTCCCTACAAATCTTCCTTCTTAGGAAATAATGTCATTCGTACTTGTAACATATTTTCATAGACCTATCTAGAATACTACTAAAGCTATCTAATGCAACTTTTAATACACGTAAAAACTCTCTCTCCCTACACCCATTTACCATTGAATAAGTGCGTCTTCCTAGTTACCCCCCAACCACGCCTCAAATGTTCCATTCAGCATTAACCAACCAAATACTAAGTATTATCCGGTTACCATTCATACCAGCCGTTGAATTCCCTCATACACACAGATTTCACCTTATGCCATTGAAATGCCCAACAAAACATAATAGTTCAATGGAACCCTCTATTGGCTCTCCACTATTTATACATTACTTCTATAACCACATTAGTTATGGTCCGATTACCCATTAAACCTTATCACATGATCAAACAACGGTACAACCTTAAACTCATATGGGGCGGCAGGTGGCTTAGTGGGTAAGAGCGTTGTGCCAGTAACCGTAAGGTCGCTGGTTCTAATCCCCAAGCCGACTAGGTGAAAAATCTGTCGATGTGCCCTTGAGCAAGGCACTTAACCCTAATTGCTCCTGTAAGTCGCTCTGGATAAGAGCGTCTGCTAAATGACTAAAATGTAATGTAATAATAATTATTACTTCCTTTGAGATTTTGGTAACTATTCTCTGCCCTTCACAAGAATTACTATTCTTATACAAGTTCAAATAATTTCACCTAAATCCATGAATAAAAATTACTGACCTTTTCCTTGCAGTTTGGATTTAAATGCTTTTTCAAACTCGTTAACGTCTTTATCGTTCATAAGAGTAATCACCGGCCTGTTTATAACCTTAACGTCGAAGGCCAGGACTATTCTCCACGGATGCAATCACCCGCCCGTGCACGGTTTCGGTGTCCTTAGAACGACAAAGACGTTTTTAAGCTCCGCTCGAAGGACCACTGTTACGAGAATTTCTATCTCTAATTCAACCTAAGCTTGAATCATTACCAGAGGTTGTAAGGCTCTGGTTTTAATCATAAATGATTCAAGGTCCACAACCAGCAAGAATGATCTGTATGTTTATTCATGGAGAGCTCTGGCGCCAAAACCCATACACTCCTGTTTTATACCCCTTGACACACAAAGGCACTTTGCTCCGCCCACCTTTAGGAGGCTTTCTTAAACAGTTTCCACCTTTCTCCTTCACCCTGGAATGTTTAGTCCCGCCCCCCTCTGTTAGTGGGTTGATAATTCTAACACAGTTTACACATTTATACTGTATTTGGGGTGAAATCCTTTAGTCATTATTCTTAAAATACAAATGTATCTAACAGTTTTCATCAAGGATCTCTCTGTACTGTCCTCCGATCCTGACTAGTCTTCCAGTCCCTGCCGCTGAAAAACATCCCCGCAGCCTGATGCTGCCACCACCATGCTTCACCGTAGGGATGGTGCCAGGTTTCCTCCAGACGTGACATTTGGCATTCAGGCCAAAGAGTTCAATCTTGATTTCATCAGACCAGAGAATCTTGTTTCTCATGGTCTGAGAGTCTTTAGGTGCCTTTTGGCAAACTCCAAGCGGGCTGTCATGTGCCTTTTACTGAGGAGTGGCTTCCGTCTGGCCACTCTACCATAAAGGCCTGATTGGTGGAGTGCTGCAGAGATGGTTGTCCTTCTGGAAGGTTCTCCCATCTCCACAGAGGAACTCTGGAGCTCTGTCAGGATGACCATTGGGTTCTTGGTCACCTCCCTGACCAAGACTCTTCTATCTCGATTGCTCAGTTTGGCCGGGCAGCCAGTTCTAGGAAGAGTCTTGTTGGTTCCAAACTTCTTCCATTTAAGAATGATGGAGGCCACTGTGTTCTTGGGGACCTTCTATGCTGCAGAAATGTTTTGGTACCCTTCCTCAGATCTGTGCCTCGACACAATCCTGTCTCGGAGCTCTACGGACAATTCCTTCGACCTCATGGCTTGGTTTTTGCTCTGACATGCACTGTCAACTGTGGGACCTTGTATAAACAGGTGTGTGCCTTTCCAGATCATGTCCAATCAATTGAATATACCACAGGTGGACTCCAATGAAGTTGTAGAAACATTTAAAGGATGATCAATGGAAACGGGATGCACCTGAGCTCAATTTTGAGTCTCATAGCAAAGGGTCTGAATACTCATGTAAATAAAGTGTTTTTGCTTTTTCTTTTTAATACATTTTAAAACATTTCTAAAAACTTGTTTTCGCTTTGTCATTATGGGGTATTGTGTGTAGATTGATGAGAAAAAAATATATTTTAGAATAAGGCTATAACATAACAAAATATGGGAAAAGGTCAAGGGGTCTGAATACCTTCCGAATGCACTGTATGTGATCTAATATCCTGTGTGTTATAACGTGTGTCATGTGGTAAAGACCACCATTATGTCATGTGGTAAAGACCACCACCACTGTAGAGACAGTAGAGAGACATACTGTATAGACAGTAGAGAGAGAGAGACATACTGTAGAGACAGTAGAGAGAGAGAGACATACTGTAGAGACAGTAGAGAGAGAGAGACATACTGTAGAGACAGTAGAGAGAGAGAGATATACTGTATAGACAGTAGAGAGAGAGAGACATACTGTAGAGACAGTAGAGAGAGAGAGACATACTGTAGAGACAGTAGAGAGAGAGAGAGACATACTGTAGAGACAGTAGAGAGAGAGAGACATACTGTAGAGACAGTAGAGAGAGAGAGACATACTGTAGAGACAGTAGAGAGAGAGAGACATACTGTAGAGACAGTAGAGAGAGAGAGACATACTGTAGAGACAGTAGAGAGAGAGACATACTGTAGAGACAGTAGAGAGAGAGAGACATACTGTAGAGACAGTAGAGAGAGAGAGACATACTGTAGAGACAGTAGAGAGAGAGAGACATACTGTAGAGACAGTAGAGAGAGAGAGATACATACTGTAGGGACAGTAGAGAGAGAGACATACTGTAGAGACAGTAGAGAGAGACATACTGTAGAGACAGTAGAGAGAGAGACATACTGTATAGACAGTAGAGAGAGAGAGACATACTGTAGAGAGAGAGACATACTGTAGAGACAGTAGAGAGAGAGACATACTGTATAGACAGTAGAGAGAGAGAGACATACTGTAGAGACAGTAGAGAGAGAGAGACATACTGTAGAGACAGTAGAGAGAGAGAGACATACTGTAGAGACAGTAGAGAGAGAGAGACATACTGTAGAGACAGTAGAGAGAGAGAGACATACTGTAGAGACAGTAGAGAGAGAGAGACATACTGTATAGACAGTAGAGAGAGAGAGACATACTGTAGAGACAGTAGAGAGAGAGACATACTGTAGAGACAGTAGAGGGAGAGAGACATACTGTAGAGACAGTAGAGAGAGAGACATACTGTAGAGACAGAAGAGAGAGAGAGAGACATACTGTAGAGACAGTAGAGAGAGAGAGACATACTGTAGAGACAGTAGAGAGAGAGACATACTGTAGAGACAGTAGAGAGAGAGACATACTGTAGAGACAGTAGAGAGAGAGAGACATACTGTAGAGACAGTAGAGAGAGAGAGACATACTGTAGAGGCAGTAGAGAGAGAGAGACATACTGTAGAGACAGTAGAGAGAGACATACTGTAGAGACAGTAGAGAGAGAGAGACATACTGTAGAGACAGTAGAGAGAGACATACTGTAGAGGCAGTAGAGAGAGACATACTGTAGAGACAGTAGAGAGAGAGAGACATACTGTAGAGACAGTAGAGAGAGAGACATACTGTAGAGACAGTAGAGAGAGAGACATACTGTAGAGACAGTAGAGAGAGACATACTGTAGAGACAGTAGAGAGAGACATACTGTAGAGACAGTAGAGAGAGAGAGACATACTGTAGAGAGAGAGAGAGACATACTGTATAGACAGTAGAGAGAGAGAGACATACTGTAGAGACAGTAGAGAGAGAGAGACATACTGTATAGACAGTAGAGAGAGAGAGACATACTGTAGAGACAGTAGAGAGAGAGAGACATACTGTAGAGACAGTAGAGAGAGAGATACATACTGTAGGGACAGTAGAGAGAGAGACATACTGTAGAGACAGTAGAGAGAGAGACAACCGTAGAGACAGTAGAGAGAGAGACATACTGTATAGACAGTAGAGAGAGAGAGACATACTGTAGAGAGAGAGACATACTGTAGAGACAGTAGAGAGAGAGAGACATACTGTATAGACAGTAGAGAGAGAGAGACATACTGTAGAGACAGTAGAGAGAGAGAGACATACTGTAGAGACAGTAGAGAGAGAGAGAGAGAGATACTGTAGAGACAGTAGAGAGAGAGAGACATACTGTAGAGACAGTAGAGAGAGAGAGACATACTGTATAGACAGTAGAGAGAGAGAGACATACTGTAGAGACAGTAGAGAGAGAGAGACATACTGTAGAGACAGTAGAGAGAGAGAGACATACTGTAGAGACAGTAGAGAGAGAGACATACTGTAGAGACAGTAGAGAGAGAGAGAGACAGACAGTAGAGAGAGAGAGACATACTGTAGAGACAGTAGAGAGAGAGAGACATACTGTAGAGACAGTAGAGAGAGAGACATACTGTAGAGACAGTAGAGAGAGAGACATACTGTAGAGACAGTAGAGAGAGAGAGACATACTGTAGAGGCAGTAGAGAGAGAGAGACATACTGTAGAGACAGTAGAGAGAGACATACTGTAGAGACAGTAGAGAGAGAGAGACATACTGTAGAGACAGTAGAGAGAGACATACTGTAGAGGCAGTAGAGAGAGACATACTGTAGAGACAGTAGAGAGAGAGACATACTGTAGAGACAGTAGAGAGAGAGACATACTGTAGAGACAGTAGAGAGAGAGACATACTGTAGAGACAGGAGAGAGAGACATACTGTAGAGACAGTAGAGAGAGACATACTGTAGAGACAGTAGAGAGAGAGAGACATACTGTAGAGACAGTAGAGAGAGAGAGACATACTGTAGAGAGAGAGAGAGACATACTGTAGAGACAGTAGAGAGAGAGAGAGACATACTGTAGAGACAGTAGAGAGAGACATACTGTAGAGACAGTAGAGAGAGAGACATACTGTAGAGACAGTAGAGAGAGAGAGACATACTGTAGAGACAGTAGAGAGAGAGAGACATACTGTAGAGACAGTAGAGAGAGAGAGACATACTGTAGAGACAGTAGAGAGAGAGAGACATACTGTAGAGACAGTAGAGAGAGAGAGATACATACTGTAGAGACAGTAGAGAGAGAGAGACATACTGTAGAGACAGTAGAGAGAGAGACATACTGTAGAGACAGTAGAGAGAGAGAGACATACTGTAAAGACAGTAGAGAGAGAGAGAGAGACATACTGTAGAGAGAGAGACATACTGTAGAGACAGTAGAGAGAGAGAGACATACTGTAGAGACAGTAGAGAGAGAGAGACATACTGTAGAGAGAGAGAGACATACTGTAGAGACAGTAGAGAGAGAGACATACTGTAGAGACAGTAGAGAGAGAGACATACTGTAGAGACAGTAGAGAGAGAGAGACATACTGTAGAGACAGTAGAGAGAGAGAGACATACTGTAGAGACAGTAGTGAGAGAGACATACTTTAGAGACAGTAGAGAGAGAGAGACATACTGTAGAGACAGTAGAGAGAGAGAGACATACTGTAGAGACAGTAGAGAGAGAGACATACTGTAGAGACAGTAGAGAGAGAGACATACTGTAGAGACAGTAGAGAGAGAGAGACATACTGTAGAGACAGTAGAGAGAGAGAGACATACTGTAGAGACAGTAGAGAGAGAGACATACTGTAGAGATAGTAGAGAGAGAGAGAGACATACTGTAGAGACAGTAGAGAGAGAGAGACATACTGTAGAGACAGTAGAGAGAGAGAGACATACTGTAGAGACAGTAGAGAGAGAGAGACATACTGTATAGACAGTAGAGAGAGAGAGACATACTGTAGAGACAGTAGAGAGAGAGAGACATACTGTAGAGACAGTAGAGAGAGAGAGAGACATACTGTAGGGACAGTAGAGAGAGAGACATACTGTAGAGACAGTAGAGAGAGACATACTGTAGAGACAGTAGAGAGAGAGACATACTGTATAGACAGTAGAGAGAGAGAGACATACTGTAGAGAGCGAGAGACATACTGTAGAGACAGTAGAGAGAGAGAGACATACTGTATCGACAGTAGAGAGAGAGAGACATATTGTAGAGACAGTAGAGAGAGAGAGACATACTGTAGAGACAGTAGAGAGAGAGAGACATACTGTAGAGACAGTGGAGAGAGAGACATACTGTAGAGACAGTAGAGAGAGAGAGACATACTGTAGAGACAGTAGAGAGAGAGACATACTGTAGAGACAGTAGAGAGAGAGAGAGACATACTGTAGAGACAGTAGAGAGAGAGACATACTGTAGAAACAGTAGAGAGAGAGAGAGATACTGTAGAGACAGTAGAGAGAGAGAGACATACTGTAGAGACAGTAGAGAGAGAGACATACTGTAGAGACAGTAGAGAGAGAGAGACATATTGTAGAGACAGTAGAGAGAGAGAGACATACTGTAGAGACAGTAGAGAGAGAGAGACATACTGTAGAGACAGTAGAGAGAGAGACATACTGTAGAGACAGTAGAGAGAGAGAGACATACTGTAGAGATAGTAGAGAGAGAGAGAGACATACTGTAGAGACAGTAGAGAGAGAGAGACATACTGTAGAGACAGTAGAGAGAGAGAGACATACTGTAGAGACAGTAGAGAGAGAGACATACTGTAGAGACAGTAGAGAGAGAGAGACATACTGTAGAGACAGTAGAGAGAGAGAGACATACTGTAGAGATAGTAGAGAGAGAGAGACATACTGTAGAGACAGTAGAGAGAGAGAGACATACTGTAGAGACAGTAGAGAGAGAGAGACATACTGTAGAGACAGTAGAGAGAGAGAGAGACATACTGTAGAGACAGTAGAGAGAGAGAGACATACTGTAGAGACAGTAGAGAGAGACATACTGTAGAGACAGTAGAGAGAGAGAGACACATACTGTAGAGACAGTAGAGAGAGAGAGACATACTGTAGAGACAGTAGAGAGAGAGACATACTGTAGAGACAGTAGAGAGAGAGAGACAGAAAGAGAGTAAATAAACAGTATGCCAGCCGACCTGTCTTGTGCAATTTCCTTGCAGTATAAATGACATGACAGTTCTGTTCTTCACGTTCTCAAATAGCTTTCTCACAAAATAAAGAACATTTAAAACTCTGTTCTGTAATTTGTGAAGAGTTGTGTACATGTAGAATCGCACTAGACAAGTGGTTCCCAAACTCATATCATAACAAATGGGGATTTTTTTTTTTTATGAACTGAAAATAGAAACCAAAAACAGGCATCATCATATCTCCTGAGTCCAAGATATGAGGGCTTTGAACCCTCTCCTCCTCATCCTAAAATCCCTAAATATCCACAGCCTTCAAAGCAGCTAGACATGTAGAATTGTGTGACCTGGGGGTCTGTCGTGTGTTCATGGCTTCATGAGAATAAACCAAAGTACAAAGTAAAAACTCTAGTTTTGTTTTCAACCAGCATGGACCTGAATGTGACTGAGGCAGTGTCCCAGTATGTCACCATATGGTCTATATACTAAGTGCACTAAGTAGTCAGGGTTTTTCTGGATCAAAAAGAGGCTTAGGTGGTGGGTGTGGCAGGGGGCGTGGCCAATGGGCGCAGTTGGCTCATCAGCGCCAGGGTATGAGCAGTCGGAAATGATGATGGGCATTCGGAGTCTTTTTCGGTGAGCCAAACGGTAGGCTACCATTATGTCAGATCGTGAAATGCCTGAAAAATCAGAGTGGACCAGATCGGCTCGTTACTATTTACTGTTTCTGCAGTGAGGATTCTTTAGAGAATTATTTTACAACTGATCTGAAGAAAACAGGTTGTTTTGAGCTCAAAACCCAGTAGTAGCAGTCTGTAAACCAGGGAGCCAAATGACCAGCTCTTTCACCGATTCGATTCGGTTCCTGACGTTCACCAAAAGGATCCAGCCCTTTTTCGTTGACTAGTGTGAAACCCCCCTCAATGTCTTTGTCCTTTCTCCGCTCTGCAAAAAAAAATAAAAAATCGCTCACAGGAAATAAAACTGCCCCTCTAACTATGCCCCATTCATTTGTTTAAAAATATAATTTAACAAACGGCCATCTACTTTTGTGACTATGGACCATTTGGTTTTGAACTAGGACATCGTAAGAGGCTTCAACATTTCAACATGTCGCTATTGAACCAGGACCAATCTGATGACACGCGGCTGCTGTGTTAAAAGACAACAGTGTTTTTCTCTAATCTTTTGATGTTCAGATAATTAAGTTGTAAACTGGCTCTCACATTTTACAGTTGAAAGACAACTTTAGCACTGTTACAATGTTTTTTTGTTGTTGTTGTTGTTTTTTTTACAATAGGCTGAATAGGAACTGTCTTTGGGATCATTCATTGTCTTGTCATCAATTGCACAGGCTGTGACCTATTTCTTGGTGGACTCATATCAACATCTCTGAGCATTAGTGTTGGGGTAGGCTAAATAAATACAACAGAATAGGCCTCATTAAAAGAACAGTACTGGGCAGAGCACGGGTCAGAGCTGGTGGCTGAGCAGTACCAGAGTGAGATTGGAGCGAGAGAGTAGGCCAACGCTCCAATCCTTTTGAAAATCTGCTCCAAGCTCCAGCTGAATTATGCGCGCTCCCCTCCAGCTCCACTCTGGTCACATCCTCTGGTCTGCACAGCTGAATTGTAGATTTCTGTATTTTCATGATGCCTCCATCTTGGCGGTATAGAGAAATCTTAGAATTTTTAAGCCAATTTCCTACAATTCTACAAATGTCTTCATGGCGCTGATAGAACATGTTTCAGTTTGTTTTAAAGCCAATGTCCTTCAATTCCATGCATTTTGCCATTGGCTAACGCTGTGTTCTTTTGCTCAAACATAATAACAAAATCAATACTGCTAAATTAATTGTTTATGGATCTAGTTTTTATTTTGGTGATTGTTAGTTCTCAAAGATTATATTATTTTAAAATTACTGAACAAAAATCTAAAAACGCAACATGTAAAAGTGTTTCATGAGCTGAAATAAAAGATCCCAGAAATGTTCCATACGCACAAAAAGCTTATTTCTCTAAAATGTTGTTCACAAATGTGTTTACATCCCTGTTAGTGAGCATTTCTCCTTTGCCAAGATAATCCATCCACCTGACAGGTGTGGCATATCAAGAAGCTGATTAAGTAGCATGATCATTACACAGGTGCACCTTGTGCAGGGGACAATAAAAGGCCACTAAAATGTGCAGTTTTGTCAAACAACACAATGCCACAGATGTCTCAAGTTTTGAGGGAGCGTGCAATTGGCATGCTGACTGCAGGAATGTCCACCAGAGCTTTTTGCCAGATAATTGAATGTTAATTTCTCTACCATAAGCCGCCTCCACAATGTTGTTTTAGAGAATTTGGCAGTACGTCCAACTGGCCTCAAAACCAAAAATTATGTCTCTCTCTCTCTACTGTCTCTACAGTATGTCTCTCTACTGTCTCTACAGTATGTCTCTCTACTGTCTCTACAGTATGTCTCTCTCTACTGTCTCTACAGTATGTCTCTCTCTACTGTCTCTACAGTATGTCTCTCTCTCTCTCTACTGTCTCTACAGTATGTCTCTCTCTCTCTACTGTCTCTACAGTATGTCTCTCTCTCTCTACTGTATCTACAGTATGTCTCTCTCTCTCTACTGTCTCTACAGTATGTCTCTCTCTACTGTCTCTACAGTATGTCTCTCTCTCTACTGTCTCTACAGTATGTCTCTCTCTACTGTCTCTACAGTATGTCTCTCTCTACTGTCTCTACAGTATGTCTCTCTCTCTACTGTCTCTACAGTATGTCTCTCTCTCTACTGTCTCTACAGTATGTCTCTCTCTCTCTCTACTGTCTCTACAGTATGTCTCTCTCTCTCTCTACTGTCTCTACAGTATGTCTCTCTCTCTACTGTCTCTACAGTATGTCTCTCTCTCTCTACTGTCTCTACAGTATGTCTCTCTCTCTCTCTACTGTCTCTACAGTATGTCTGTCTCTACAGTATGTCTCTCTCTCTACTGTCTCTACAGTATGTCTCTCTCTCTCTCTACTGTCTCTACATTATGTCTCTCTCTCTACTGTCTCTACATTATGTCTCTCTCTCTCTACTGTCTCTACAGTATGTCTCTCTCTCTACTGTCTCTACAGTATGTCTCTCTCTCTCTCTACTGTCTCTACATTATGTCTCTCTCTCTACTGTCTCTACATTATGTCTCTCTCTCTACTGTCTCTACAGTATGTCTCTCTCTCTACTGTCTCTACAGTATGTCTCTCTCTCTCTCTACTGTCTCTACAGTATGTCTCTCTCTCTCTACTGTCTATACAGTATGTCTCTCTCTCTCTACTGTCTCTACAGTATGTCTCTCTCTCTCTACTGTCTCTACAGTATGTCTCTCTCTCTCTACTGTCTCTACAGTATGTCTCTCTCTCTCTCTACTGTCTCTACAGTATGTCTCTCTCTCTCTACTGTCTCTACAGTGTCTCTCTCTCTCTACTGTCTCTACAGTATGTCTCTCTCTCTACTGTCTCTACAGTATGTCTCTCTCTCTCTACTGTCTCTACAGTATGTCTCTCTCTCTCTCTACTGTCTCTACATTATGTCTCTCTCTCTACTGTCTCTACAGTATCTCTCTCTCTCTACTGTCTCTACAGTATGTCTCTCTCTCTCTACTGTCTCTACAGTATGTCTCTCTCTCTACTGTCTCTACAGTATGTCTCTCTCTCTCTCTACTGTCTCTACAGTATGTCTCTCTCTCTCTCTACTGTCTCTACAGTATGTCTCTCTCTCTCTCTACTGTCTCTACAGTATGTCTCTCTCTCTACTGTCTCTACAGTATGTCTCTCTCTCTACTGTCTCTACAGTATGTCTCTCTCTCTACTGTCTCTACAGTATGTCTCTCTCTGTCTACTGTCTCTACAGTATGTCTCTCTCTCTCTACTGTCTCTACAGTATGTCTCTCTCTCTCTACTGTCTCTACAGTATGTCTCTCTCTCTCTACTGTCTCTACAGTATGTCTCTCTCTCTCTCTACTGTCTCTACAGTATGTCTCTCTCTCTACTGTCGCTACAGTATGTCTCTCTCTCTCTACTGTCTCTACAGTATGTCTCTCTACTGTCTCTACAGTATGTCTCTCTACTGTCTCTACAGTATGTCTCTCTCTCTCTCTACTGTCTCTACAGTATGTCTCTCTCTCTCTACTGTCTCTA
>NC_059192.1:94498491-94609783 GCF_020615455.1 Coregonus clupeaformis
GGGGAGGTTATAGAGGGAGAGAGAGGAGAGCTCTGCCAGGAGAGGTTATAGAGGGAGAGAGAGGAGAGCTCTGCCAGGAGAGGTTATAGAGGGAGAGAGAGGAGAGCTCTGCCAGGGGAGGTTATAGAGGGAGAGAGAGGAGAGCTCTGCCAGGAGAGGTTATAGAGGTATATTGTGATGCAACGTGCAACCTAAGAGTAGGTAGAGAGAGGAGAGCTCTGCCATGCTGCTAGGAAGAATAATATAGTGGGTGTCACAAATGGCACACTATTCACTAGATAGTTCACTACTTCCCCTGTGTAGAGCTTATGGGGCTCTGGTCAACAGTACTGCTCTATGTAGGGAATAGGTTGCAATTTTGGATGCACCCATAGACCGATAACCATCAACGGCACGGCATGCAACGCTGTGAACAAGAAAGTCATGAAGAAAGGGGAAGTGGAAGATGAGAGAGACTTGTGAATCATGTCTGTCAGAAGTGATGCCAAGACATGAGGCTGGCGGTAGCTCCGTCTGGTAGAGGGTGTGAAATGATCTCCCTGCAGTCAGGATATGGATGGTCTGGTAGAGGGTGTGAAATGATCTCCCTGCAGTCAGGATATGGATGGTCTGGTAGAGGGTGTGAAATGATCTCCCTGCAGTCAGGATATGGATGGTCTGGTAGAGGGTGTGAAATGATCTCCCTGCAGTCAGGATATGGATGGTCTGGTAGAGGGTGTGAAATGATCTCCCTGCAGTCAGGATATGGATGGTCTGGTAGAGGGTGTGAAATGATCTCCCTGCAGTCAGGATATGGATGGTCTGGTAGAGGGTGTGAAATGATCTCCCTGCAGTCAGGATATGGATGGTCTGGTAGAGGGTGTGAAATGATCTCCCTGCAGTCAGGATATGGATGGTCTGGTAGAGGGTGTGAAATGATCTCCCTGCAGTCAGGATATGGATGGTCTGGTAGAGGGTGTGAAATGATCTCCCTGCAGTCAGGATATGGATGG
This sequence comes from Coregonus clupeaformis, assembly GCF_020615455.1. Lineage (NCBI taxonomy): Eukaryota > Metazoa > Chordata > Actinopteri > Salmoniformes > Salmonidae > Coregonus > Coregonus clupeaformis. Next base: position 94,499,484 of record NC_059192.1, read on the forward strand.
TCTGGTAGAGGGTGTGAAATGATCTCCCTGCAGTCAGGATATGGATGGTCTGGTAGAGGGTGTGAAATGATCTCCCTGCAGTCAGGATATGGATGGTCTGGTAGAGGGTGTGAAATGATCTCCCTGCAGTCAGGATATGGATGGTCTGGTAGAGGGTGTGAAATGATCTCCCTGCAGTCAGGATATGGATGGTCTGGTAGAGGGTGTGAAATGATCTCCCTGCAGTCAGGATATGGATGGTCTGGTAGAGGGTGTGAAATGATCTCCCTGCAGTCAGGATATGGATGGTCTGGTAGAGGGTGTGAAATGATCTCCCTGCAGTCAGGATATGGATGGTCTGGTAGAGGGTGTGAAATGATCTCCCTGCAGTCAGGATATGGATGGTCTGGTAGAGGGTGTGAAATGATCTCCCTGCAGTCAGGATATGGATGGTCTGGTAGAGGGTGTGAAATGATCTCCCTGCAGTCAGGATATGGATGGTCTGGTAGAGGGGTGTGAAATGATCTCCCTGCAGTCAGGATATGGATGGTCTGGTAGAGGGTGTGAAATGATCTCCCTGCAGTCAGGATATGGATGGTCTGGTAGAGGGTGTGAAATGATCTCCCTGCAGTCAGGATATGGATGGTCTGGTAGAGGGTGTGAAATGATCTCCCTGCAGTCAGGATATGGATGGTCTGGTAGAGGGTGTGAAATGATCTCCCTGCAGTCAGGATATGGATGGTCTGGTAGAGGGTGTGAAATGATCTCCCTGCAGTCAGGATATGGATGGTCTGGTAGAGGGTGTGAAATGATCTCCCTGCAGTCAGGATATGGATGGTCTGGTAGAGGGTGTGAAATGATCTCCCTGCAGTCAGGATATGGATGGTCTGGTAGAGGGTGTGAAATGATCTCCCTGCAGTCAGGATATGGATGGTCTGGTAGAGGGTGTGAAATGATCTCCCTGCAGTCAGGATATGGATGGTCTGGTAGAGGGTGTGAAATGATCTCCCTGCAGTCAGGATATGGATGGTCTGGTAGAGGGTGTGGAAATGATCTCCCTGCAGTCAGGATATGGATGGTCTGGTAGAGGGTGTGAAATGATCTCCCTGCAGTCAGGATATGGATGGTCTGGTAGAGGGTGTGAAATGATCTCCCTGCAGTCAGGATATGGATGGTCTGGTAGAGGGTGTGAAATGATCTCCCTGCAGTCAGGATATGGATGGTCTGGTAGAGGGTGTGAAATGATCTCCCTGCAGTCAGGATATGGATGTGTCCCGAAGGGCACCCTATTCCTTATAAAGTGCACTTCTATTGACCAGAGCCCTATGGGGCCCCATAGTAGTAAATAGTGTACTATAAAGGGAATATGCTGCCATAGTGTACTATAAAGGGAATATGCTGCCATTTGGGATGCTACCATAGTGTACTATAAAGGGAATATGCTGCCATTTGGGATGCTACCATAGTGTACTATAAAGGGAATATGCTGCCATTTGGGATGCTACCATAGTGTACTATAAAGGGAATATGCTGCCATTTGGGATGCTACCATAGTGTACTATAAAGGGAATATGCTGCCATTTGGGATGCTACCATAGTGTACTATAAAGGGAATATGCTGCCATTTGGGATGCTACCATAGTGTACTATAAAGGGAATATGCTGCCATTTGGGATGCTACCATAGTGTACTATAAAGGGAATATGCTGCCATTTGGGATGCTGCCATAGTGTACTATAAAGGGAATATGCTGCCATAGTGTACTATAAAGGGAATATGCTGCCATTTGGGATGCTGCCATAGTGTACTATAAAGGGAATATGCTGCCATTTGGGATGCTGCCATAGTGTACTATAAAGGGAATATGCTGCCATTTGGGATGCTGCCATAGTGTACTATAAAGGGAATATGCTGCCATTTGGGATGCTGCCATAGTGTACTATAAAGGGAATATGCTGCCATTTGGGATGCTGCCATAGTGTACTATAAAGGGAATATGCTGCCATTTGGGATGCTACCATAGTGTACTATAAAGGGAATATGCTGCCATTTGGGATGCTGCCATAGTGTACTATAAAGGGAATATGCTGCCATAGTGTACTATAAAGGGAATATGCTGCCATTTGGGATGCTGCCATAGTGTACTATAAAGGGAATATGCTGCCATTTGGGATGCTGCCATAGTGTACTATAAAGGGAATATGCTGCCATTTGGGATGCTGCCATAGTGTACTATAAAGGGAATATGCTGCCATTTGGGATGCTACCATAGTGTACTATAAAGGGAATATGCTGCCATTTGGGATGCTGCCATAGTGTACTATAAAGGGAATATGCTGCCATAGTGTACTATAAAGGGAATATGCTGCCATTTGGGATGCTGCCATAGTGTACTATAAAGGGAATATGCTGCCATTTGGGATGCTGCCATAGTGTACTATAAAGGGAATATGCTGCCATTTGGGATGCTGCCATAGTGTACTATAAAGGGAATATGCTGCCATTTGGGATGCTGCCATAGTGTACTATAAAGGGAATATGCTGCCATTTGGGATGCTGCCATAGTGTACTATAAAGGGAATATGCTGCCATTTGGGATGCTGCCATAGTGTACTATAAAGGGAATATGCTGCCATTTGGGATGCTGCCATAGTGTACTATAAAGGGAATATGCTGCCATTTGGGATGCTGCCATAGTGTACTATAAAGGGAATATGCTGCCATTTGGGATGCTGCCATAGTGTACTATAAAGGGAATATGCTGCCATTTGGGATGCTGCCATAGTGTACTATAAAGGGAATATGCTGCCATTTGGGATGCTGCCATAGTGTACTATAAAGGGAATATGCTGCCATTTGGGATGCTGCCATAGTGTACTATAAAGGGAATATGCTGCCATTTGGGATGCTGCCATAGTGTACTATAAAGGGAATATGCTGCCATTTGGGATGCTGCCATAGTGTACTATAAAGGGAATATGCTGCCATTTGGGATGCTACCATAGTGTACTATAAAGGGAATATGCTGCCATTTGGGATGCTGCCATAGTGTACTATAAAGGGAATATGCTGCCATTTGGGATGCTGCCATAGTGTACTATAAAGGGAATATGCTGCCATTTGGGATGCTACCATAGTGTACTATAAAGGGAATATGCTGCCATTTGGGATGCTGCCATAGTGTACTATAAAGGGAATATGCTGCCATTTGGGATGCAGACAGCCTTGAGTATCATTTAATTCACAGTCATCCTACAAGGAGCTGAATAATGGAAGTATTTCATGGAAGAAGTGCAATAAATTCCCCGGCTAGCGTCTCTGAATCTATTTAATGACAAATGTGGATTTCCTGTTTTTTAGCCTTCTATGTTCATCCACTTCCTCTAGCTAACACAGAGTCCCAGAGAGTCATAATTCCCCCCAACTCTGCCCACATAAACAGATAAGGGGACTAACACCGGGTCTTTGGGCTGTGGAGTCTCAGGAAAGGCCTTCAATAGAGAGGCTAATTTAAGGGATTTATTCATAGAGCTGTGTTGTCACCAGCCAACCAATGACAGTTGCTTGTGTCATTACATCTGTGGTTTGGGACAGTCACAGGCCTCAATGTCTTGTGTACACACAGTGTCAGTGTGTAACTGTCACTCATGATTACAGCTTTACCAATGTTGCTACTGTTAATACGCCCATCATCTCTCTGGCTCACCAAGGCTTGAATAATGCTTCACTACGCAGAACACACACAAGGATGAACATGCATAGGCCATTTCAGATAAAGGCCAGCGTCATACAGAAAGAACATGTGTGAGCATACTTATTATACTGAACAGAAATATAAACGCAACATGTAAAGTGTTGGTCCCATGTTTCATGAGCTGATATTAAAGATCCCAGAAATGTTCTACAGTGCCTTGCAAAAGTATTCATCCTCCTTGGCGTTTTTCCTATTGTGTTGCATCACAACCTGTAATTTAAATGGATTTTAATTTGGATTTCATGTAATGGACATACACAAAATAGTCCAAATTGGTGAAGTTAAATGAAAAAAATTACTTGTTTCAAAAACTTCTACAAAATAAATAATGGAGAAGTGGTGTGTCCATATGTATTCACCCCATTTGCTATGAAGCCCCTAAATAAGATCTGGTGCAACCAATTCACATCACGACAAGAAAACCACCGTTGTTGATGAAAAATCAGCATGTTATTTCCTGGTCCCCCATCCCTTTCCCTGCTATCATTCCGATGTAGTTTGACAACCCAGAGAGCTCTACTGGCTGTGTTTTACTGAGAAAGACACAAACTGGTTGTACTTAACTGGTAGGGATGTTCTACACCACATTGCCAAAAGTATGTGGACATCCCTTCAAATGACTGGATTTTGATATTTCAGCCACACCCATTGCTGACAGGTGTGTAAAATCGAGCACACAGCCATGCAATCTCCATAGACTTACTGAAAAGCTCAATGACTTCCAACGTGGCACTATCACATGATGCCATCTTTCCAACAAGTCAGTTCGTCAAATGTCTGCCCCAGTCAACTGTAAATGCTGTTATTGTGAAGTGGAAATGTCTAAGAGCAACAACGGCTCAGCCGCCAACTGGTAGGCCTCTCCTTGGTTGCAGTGTTACAAACTGCTTCTGGAAGCAACATCAGCACAAGAACTGTTCGTCGGGGGCTTTATGAAATGGGTTTCCATGGCCGAGCAGCCACACACAAGCCTAAGATCACCATGTGCAATGCCAAGTGTCAGCTGGAGTGGTGTAAAGCTCGCCGCCATTGGACTGGAGTGATGAATCATGCTTCACCATCTGGCAGTCTGACGGACTAATCTGGGTTTGGTGGATGCCAGGAGAACGCTACCTGCCCCAATGCATAGTGCCAACTGTAAAGTTTGGTGGAGGATGAATAATGTTTTTTTATGGTTTGGGCTAGGCCCCTTAGTTCCAGTGAAGGGAAATCTTAACGCTACAGCATACAATGACATTCTAGACGATTCTGTGCTTCCAACTTAGTGGCAACAGTTTGGGTAAGGCCCTTTCCTGTTTCAGCATGACAATGCCCCCATGCACAAAGCGAGGTCCATACAGAGATGGTTTTGTGAGATCAGTGTGGAAGAACTTGACTAGCCTGCACAGAGCCCTGACCTCAACCCCATCGAACACCTTTGGGATGAATTGGAACGTCGACTGCGAGCCAGGCCTAATCGCCCAACATCAGTGCCCAACCTCACTAATGCTCTTGTGGCTGAACGGAAGCAAGTCCCCACAGCAATGTTCCAACATCTAGTGGAAAGCCTTCCCAGAAGAGTGGAGGCTGTTATAGCAGCAAAGGGGGGACCAACTCCATATTAATGCCCATGATTTTGGAATGAGATGTTCGACGAGGACACAGTCTAACTGGCTAACACTGGCTGATCAAGGAGAACCAAGTAGGACGCCGCATACCAGTCCCTCCTTGTACCTACTGCCCTACAAGTACCTACTCTACCTACTGCTGCCCTTCAAGTACCTACTGCCCTACAAGTACCTACTGCCCTACAAGTACCTACTGCCCTACAAGTACCTGCTGCCCTACAAGTACCTACTGCCCTACAAGTACCTACTGCCCTACAAGTACCTACTGCCCTACAAGTACCTACTGCCCTACAAGTACCTGCTGCCCTACAAGTACCTACTGCCCTACAAGTACATGCTGCCCTAAAAGTACATACTGCCCTACAAGTACCTGCTGCCCTACAAGTACCTACTGCCCTACAAGTACCTACTGCCCTACAAGTACCTACTCTACCTACTGCTGCCCTTCAAGTACCTGCTGCCCTACAAGTACCTGCTGCCCTACAAGTACATACTGCTGCTCTACAAGTACCTACTGTACCTGCTGTCCTACAAGTACCTGCTGCCCTACAAGTACCTACTGCCCTACAAGTACCTACTCTACCTACTGCTGCCCTACAAGTACCTACTGCCCTACAAGTACCTACTGCCCTACAAGTACCTACTCTACCTACTGCTGCCCTACAAGTACCTACTGCCCTACAAGTACCTGCTGCCCTACAAGTACCTACTGTCCTACAAGTACCTACTGTACCTGCTGCCCTACAAGTACCTGCTGCCCTACAAGTACCCACTGTACCTACAAGTACCTGCTGCCCTACAAGTACCTACTGTCCTACAAGTACCTACTGTACCTACAAGTACCTACTGCCCTACAAGTACCTACTGCCCTACAAGTACCTACTGTACCTGCTGCCCTACAAGTACCTACTGTCCTACAAGTACCTACTGTACCTGCTGCCCAACAAGTACCTGCTGCCCTACAAGTACCTGCTTCCCTACAAGTACCTACTGCCCTACAAGTACCTACTGTACCTGCTGCCCTACAAGTACCTGCTGCCATACAAGTACCTGCTGCCCTACAAGTACCTACTGCCCTACAAGTACCTACTCTACCTACTGCTGCCCTACAAGTACCTACTGCCCTACAAGTACCTACTGCCCTACAAGTACCTACTCTACCTACTGCTGCCCTACAAGTACCTACTGCCCTACAAGTACCTGCTGCCCTACAAGTACCTACTGCCCTACAAGTACCTACTGCCCTACAAGTACCTACTGTCCTACAAGTACCTACTGTACCTGCTGCCCTACAAGTACCTGCTGCCCTACAAGTACCTACTGTACCTACAAGTACCTGCTGCCCTACAAGTACCTACTGTCCTACAAGTACCTACTGTACCTACAAGTACCTACTGCCCTACAAGTACCTACTGCCCTACAAGTACCTACTGTACCTGCTGCTCTACAAGTACCTGCTGCCCTACAAGTACCTGCTGCCCTACAAGTACCTGCTGCCCTACAAGTACCTGCTGCCCTACAAGTACCTGCTGCCCTACAAGTACCTACTGCCCTACAAGTACCTACTGTACCTGCTGCCCTACAAGTACCTGCTGCCCTACAAGTACCTACTGTCTTACAAGTACCTACTGTACCTACAAGTACCTGCTGCCCTACAAGTACCTACTGTCCTACAAGTACCTACTGTACCTGCTGCCCAACAAGTACCTGCTGCCCTACAAGTACCTGCTGCCCTACAAGTACCTGCTTCCCTACAAGTAAATGCTTCCTTACAAGTACCTACTGTCCTACAAGTACCTACTGTACCTCCTGCCCAACAAGTACCTACTGTCCTACAAGTACATACTGTACCTGCTGCCCAACAAGTACCTGCTGCCCTACAAGTACCTACTGCCCTACAAGTACCTACTGCCCTACAAGTACCTACTGCCCTACAAGTACCTACTGTACCTGCTGCCCAACAAGTACCTGCTGCCCTACAAGTACCTACTGCCCTACAAGTACCTACTGTAATACAAGTACCTACTGTACCTGCTGCCCAACAAGTACCTGCTGCCCTACAAGTACCTACTGTCCTACAAGTACCTACTGTACCTGCTGCCCTACAAGTACCTGCTGCCCTACAAGTACCTACTGTACCTACAAGTACCTGCTGCCCTACAAGTACCTACTGTCCTACAAGTACCTACTGTACCTACAAGTACCTACTGCCCTACAAGTACATACTGCCCTACAAGTACCTACTGTACCTGCTGCCCTACAAGTACCTGCTGCCCTACAAGTACCTGCTGCCCTACAAGTACCTGCTTCCCTACAAGTACCTGCTTCCCTACAAGTACCTACTGCCCTACAAGTACCTACTGTACCTGCTGCCCTACAAGTACCTGCTGCCCTACAAGTACCTACTGTACCTACAAGTACCTGCTGCCCTACAAGTACCTACTGTCCTACAAGTACCTACTGTACCTACAAGTACCTGCTGCCCTACAAGTACCTACTGTCCTACAAGTACCTACTGTACCTGCTGCCCAACAAGTACCTCCTGCCCAACAAGTACCTACTGTCCTACAAGTACATACTGTACCTGCTGCCCAACAAGTACCTGCTGCCCTACAAGTACCTACTGCCCTACAAGTACCTACTGCCCTACAAGTACCTACTGCCCTACAAGTACCTACTGTACCTGCTGCCCAACAAGTACCTGCTGCCCTACAAGTACCTACTGCCCTACAAGTACCTACTGTCCTACAAGTACCTACTGTACCTGCTGCCCAACAAGTACCTGCTGCCCTACAAGTACCTACTGTCCTACAAGTACCTACTGTACCTGCTGCCCTACAAGTACCTGCTGCCCTACAAGTACCTACTGTACCTACAAGTACCTGCTGCCCTACAAGTACCTACTGTCCTACAAGTACCTACTGTACCTACAAGTACCTACTGCCCTACAAGTACATACTGCCCTACAAGTACCTACTGTACCTGCTGCCCTACAAGTACCTGCTGCCCTACAAGTACCTGCTGCCCTACAAGTACCTGCTTCCCTACAAGTACCTGCTTCCCTACAAGTACCTACTGCCCTACAAGTACCTACTGTACCTGCTGCCCTACAAGTACCTGCTGCCCTACAAGTACCTACTGTACCTACAAGTACCTGCTGCCCTACAAGTACCTACTGTCCTACAAGTACCTACTGTACCTACAAGTACCTGCTGCCCTACAAGTACCTACTGTCCTACAAGTACCTACTGTACCTGCTGCCCAACAAGTACCTGCTGCCCTACAAGTACCTACTGTCCTACAAGTACATACTGTACCTCCTGCCCAACAAGTACCTGCTGCCCTACAAGTACCTACTGCCCTACAAGTACCTACTGCTCTACAAGTACCTACTGCCCTACCCTGGATGTTTAAAGCCTGATTTATACCTTATCCAAACAAAATGGCAATTCTGCGTAGTTGCGTGATGTTACACTTTTTTTAGCGTCACACAGTTGCATGCTTTTCCTACGCAAATATGCATAACAGTAATTTTGCAAGCTTACTGGGTTCTGGTGTTGCTTACTGGGTTCTGGTGTTGCTTACTGGGTTCTGGTGTTGCTTACTGGGTTCTGGTGTTGCTTGCTGGGTTCTGGTGTTGCTTACTGGGTTCTGGTGTTGCTTACTGGGTTCTGGTGTTGCTTACTGGGTTCTGGTGTTGCTTACTGGGTTCTGGTGTTGCTTGCTGGGTTCTGGTGTTGCTTACTGGGTTCTGGTGTTGCTTACTGGGTTCTGGTGTTGCTTACTGGGTTCTGGTGTTGCTTACTGGGTTCTGGTGTTGCTTACTGGGTTCTGTCGTAGCCGGCCGCGACCGGGAGACCCATGGGGCGGCGCACAATTGGCCCAGCGTCGTCCAGGGTAGGGGAGGGAATGGCTGGCAGGGATGTAGCTCAGTTGGTAGAGCATGGCGTTTGCAACGCCAGGGTTGTGGGTTCAATTCCCATGGGGGGTTATGAAAAATTAAAATTAAAATAATGTATGCACTAACTGTAAGTCGCTCTGGATAAGAGCGTCTGCTAAATGACTAAAATGTAAAAATGCATACTTGCTTGAGTTATGAATTAGGTTGAACTCTTTATGTAATCCATGTTCTCTGTAGCGTCACATTTTCACATCCAGCCTCACAACTCCTCTCAGGTTCCATGGCCAGTGGATCTCTTCTGCTTTCATCCAGGGTTGCTTTGTCCTGACTGACTGACTGAACATGAGGACATATAAGGAGAGAGAGCAGTCCATAGAAAGGCTCTCTCTCTCTCTCTCTCTGTCTCTCTCTCTGTCTCTGTCTCTGTCTCTGTCTCTGTCTCTGTCTCTGTCTCTGTCTCTCTCTCTGTCTCTCTCTCTCTCTCTCTCTCTCTCTCTCTCTCTCTCTCTCTTCTCTCTCTCTGTCTCTGTCTCTGTCTCTGTCTCTGTCTCTGTCTCTGTCTCTCTCTCTCTCTGTCTCTCTCTCTCTCTCTCTCTCTCTCTCTCTCTCTCTCTCTCTCTCTCTCCCTCTCTCCCTCTCTCCCTCTCTCCCTCTCTCCCTCTCTCCCTCTCTCCCTCTGTCTCTCTGTCTCTCTGTCTCTCTCTGTCTCTCTCTCTCTTTCATTCTGCCCGGACCTATACAGTCATTTGTCTGGACTGTTAGTGGGAGGGCGTGATATTACTTCAGAAGGTGTGAACAGAGAGAGAGAGGTAGAATCTTCTAGCTAACTAAGACTGTGTGTGTGTGTGCCTGTAGGAGCTGACCTGTAGGGAAAAGGGGGGGAGAGAGAGAGAGAGAGGTAGAATCTTCTAGCTAACTGAGACTGTATCTCTCTGTAGGAGCTGACCTGTAGAGAGGAGCTGCTAACCCTGCTGCTGTCGCTACTGCCACTGGTTTGGAAGATACCTGTTCAGGAGGAGAAAGCACCAGGTAGGTCCTCAATGCTACACGGACCTGTTCTGGAGGAGAAAGCACCAGGTAGGTCCTCAATGCTACACGGACCTGTTCTGGAGGAGAAAGCACCAGGTAGGTCCTCAATGCTACACGGACCTGTTCAGGAGGAGAAAGCACCAGGTAGGTCCTCAATGCTACACGGACCTGTTCTGGAGGAGAAAGCACCAGGTAGGTCCTCAATGCTACACGGACCTGTTCTGGAGGAGAAAGCACCAGGTAGGTCCTCAATGCTACACGGACCTGTTCTGGAGGAGAAAGCACCAGGTAGGTCCTCAATGCTACACGGACCTGTTCAGGAGGAGAAAGCACCAGGTAGGTCCTCAATGCTACACGGACCTGTTCTGGAGGAGAAAGCACCAGGTAGGTCCTCAATGCTACACGGACCTGTTCTGGAGGAGAAAGCACCAGGTAGGTCCTCAATGCTACACGGACCTGTTCTGGAGGAGAAAGCACCAGGTAGGTCCTCAATGCTACACGGACCTGTTCTGGAGGAGAAAGCACCAGGTAGGTCCTCAATGCTACACGGACCTGTTCTGGAGGAGAAAGCACCAGGTAGGTCCTCAATGCTACACGGACCTGTTCTGGAGGAGAAAGCACCAGGTAGGTCCTCAATGCTACACGGACCTGTTCTGGAGGAGAAAGCACCAGGTAGGTCCTCAATGCTACACGGACCTGTTCAGGAGGAGAAAGCACCAGGTAGGTCCTCAATGCTACACGGTACCCTTCATCGCTAACACACACCGCCTACACATGCATACACAGACACACAGGGGACACATGCTACCTGTAAAACACCATATACCTCTTCCAGGTAAATCACACACATACCTACCTACCAAAACTACTTTTACATTCCTCTACCGTGTGCCCTAACACAACGCAGGAGTGGATGGATACTGTAGCTGTAAGCATTGATGTATTCTAGTTTAGGAGAACAGTGAGAGTTGTTATATAAAACTACAACAGTTATACAACCGAGCAGTGTGTGGATGGATGCTTACTGTAGCTGAGAATGGATGGGGTGTGAACATTTAAACGTTTTCGTGTTATAGCCTAACTAGGCTATATGGCTAAAAAGGCCTGTGAAGTAAAACCAGAGAGGAAGAGGTGAAATTTAGGCTACTGTGGTGAATTTGCAAGGCATGCAAGGCGAGACATTGGAGAAGCAGATTACCTAAACATATGCACACTGTTTTGCCTGTCCTCTCTCTCCCTCGTGCTGGCCTGCCTGTTCCTCCTCTCTCTCTCTCTGTCGTGCTGACCTGCCTGTCCCTCCTCTCTCTCTCTCTGTCGTGCTGGCCTGCCTGTCCATCCTCTCTCTCTCTGTCGTGCTGGCCTGCCTGTCCATCCTCTCTCTCTCTGTCGTGCTGGCCTGCCTGTCCTCTCTCTCTCTGTTGTGCTGGCCTGCCTGTCCCTCCTCCTCTCTCTCTCTGTCGTGCTGGCCTGCCTGTCCCTCCTCTCTCTCTCTGTCGTGCTGGCCTGCCTGTCCCTCCTCTCTCTCTCCCTCGTGCTGGCCTGCCTGTCCTCTCTCTCTCTGTCGTGCTGGCCTGCCTGTCCCCTCTCTCTCTGTCGTGCTGGCCTGCCTGTCCTCTCTCTCTCTGTTGTGCTGGCCTGCCTGTCCTCTCTCTCTCTGTCGTGCTGGCCTGCCTGTCCCTCCTCTCTCTCTCTCTCTGTCGTGCTGGCCTGCCTGTCCCTCCTCCTCTCTCTCTCTGTCGTGCTGGCCTGCCTGTCCCTCCTCCTCTCTCTCTCTGTCGTGCTGGCCTGCCTGTCCTCCTCTCTTTCTCTGTCGTGCTGGCCTGCCTGTCCCTCCTCTCTCTCTCTCTCTCTGTCGTGCTGGCCTGCCTATCCTCCTCTCTCTCTCTCTGTCGTGCTGGCCTGCCTGTCCTCTCTCTCTCTCTGTCGTGCTGGCCTGCCTGTCCCTCCTCTCTCTCTCTGTCGTGCTGGCCTGCCTGTCCCTCCTCTCTCTCTCTGTCGTGCTGGCCTGCCTGTCCCTCCTCTCTCTCTCTGTCGTGCTGGCCTGCCTGTCCCTCCTCTCTCTCTCTGTCGTGCTGGCCTGCCTGTCCCTCCTCTCTCTCTCTCTGTCGTGCTGGCCTGCCTGTCCCCCTCTCTCTCTCTGTCGTGCTGGCCTGCCTGTCCCTCCTCTCTCTCTCTGTCGTGCTGGCCTGCCTGTCCCTCCTCTCTCTCTCTCTCTGTCGTGCTGTCCCTCCTCTCTCTCTCTCTCTGTCGTGCTGGCCTGCCTGTCCCTCCTCCTCTCTCTCTCTGTCGTGCTGGCCTGCCTGTCCCTCCTCCTCTCTCTCTCTGTCGTGCTGGCCTGCCTGTCCTCCTCTCTTTCTCTGTCGTGCTGGCCTGCCTGTCCCTCCCTCTCTCTCTCTCTCTCTGTCGTGCTGGCCTGCCTATCCTCCTCTCTCTCTCTCTGTCGTGCTGGCCTGCCTGTCCTCTCTCTCTCTCTGTCGTGCTGGCCTGCCTGTCCCTCCTCTCTCTCTCTGTCGTGCTGGCCTGCCTGTCCCTCCTCTCTCTCTCTGTCGTGCTGGCCTGCCTGTCCCTCCTCTCTCTCTCTGTCGTGCTGGCCTGCCTGTCCCTCCTCTCTCTCTCTGTCGTGCTGGCCTGCCTGTCCCTCCTCTCTCTCTCTCTGTCGTGCTGGCCTGCCTGTCCCCCCTCTCTCTCTGTCGTGCTGGCCTGCCTGTCCCTCCTCTCTCTCTCTGTCGTGCTGGCCTGCCTGTCCCTCCTCTCTCTCTCTCTCTGTCGTGCTGTCCCTCCTCTCTCTCTCTCTCTGTCGTGCTGGCCTGCCTGTCCCTCCTCCTCTCTCTCTCTGTCGTGCTGGCCTGCCTGTCCCTCCTCTCTCTCTCTCTCTGTCGTGCTGGCCTGCCTGTCCCTCCTCTCTCTCTCTCTCTCTGTCGTGCTGGCCTGCCTGTCCCTCCTCTCTCTCTCTCTGTCGTGCTGGCCTGCCTGTCCTCTCTCTCTCTCTCTGTCGTGCTGGCCTGCCTGTCCTCTCTCTCTGTCGTGCTGGCCTGCCTGTCCCTCCTCTCTCTCTCTGTCGTGCTGGCCTGCCTATCCTCCTCTCTCTCTCTCTGTCGTGCTGGCCTGCCTGTCCTCTCTGTCGTGCTGGCCTGCCTGTCCTCCTCTCTCTCTCTGTCGTGCTGGCCTGCCTGTCCCTCCTCTCTCTCTCTCTGTCGTGCTGGCCTGCCTATCCTCCTCCTCTCTCTCTCTCTGTCGTGCTGGCCTGCCTGTCCTCTCTCTCTCTCTGTCGTGCTGGCCTGCCTGTCTCCTCTCTCTCTCTGTCGTGCTGGCCTGCCTGTCCCTCCTCTCTCTCTCTCTCTCTGTCGTGCTGGCCTGCCTATCCTCCTCTCTCTCTCTCTGTCGTGCTGGCCTGCCTATCCTCCTCTCTCTCTCTCTGTCGTGCTGGCCTGCCTATCCTCCTCTCTCTCTCTCTGTCGTGCTGGCCTGCCTATCCTCCTCTCTCTCTCTCTGTCGTGCTGGCCTGCCTGTCCTCTCTCTCTCTCTGTCATGCTGGCCTGCCTGTCCCTCCTCTCTCTCTCTCCATCGTGCTGGCCTGCCTGTCCTGCCTGTTCTATGTCTGTAAAAGGTTGTGTTAAATATAACTTCATTACCCGGCCCTTGAGGTCATACATACGTAATAGGAGCATTATTCTGCATTGTGAATTGATTTGGAATTCTATGATTTTTTTTGTTATCGTTTTAACAGAAAACTTTAAACGTTAAGAAAAATTGTCAGTTTGTCACATCCCAAGAGTGGATGGATGCTTACTGTAGCTGATTGAGGATGGATGGAGTGGATGGAGGCTTACTGTAGCTGATTGAGTATAGATGGAGTGGATGGAGGCTTACTGTAGCTGATTGAGGATGGATGGAGTGGATGGAGGCTTACTGTAGCTGATTGAGGATGGATGGAGTGGATGGAGGCTTACTGTAGCTGATTGAGGATGGATGGAGTGGATGGAGGCTTACTGTAGCTGATTGAGTATAGATGGAGTGGATGGAGGCTTACTGTAGCTGATTGAGGATGGATGGAGTGGATGGAGGCTTACTGTAGCTGATTGAGGATGGAGTGGATGGAGGCTTACTGTAGCTGATTGAGGATGGATGGAGTGGATGGAGGCTTACTGTAGCTGATTGAGGATGGATGGAGTGGATGGAGGCTTACTGTAGCTGATTGAGTATAGATGGAGTGGATGGAGGCTTACTGTAGCTGATTGAGGATGGATGGAGTGGATGGAGGCTTACTGTAGCTGATTGAGGATGGATGGAGTGGATGGAGGCTTACTGTAGCTGATTGAGGATGGATGGAGTGGATGGAGGCTTACTGTAGCTGATTGAGGATGGATGGAGTGGATGGAGGCTTACTGTAGCTGATTGAGGATGGATGGAGTGGATGGAGGCTTACTGTAGCTGATTGAGTATAGATGGAGTGGATGGAGGCTTACTGTAGCTGATTGAGGATGGATGGAGTGGATGGAGGCTTACTGTAGCTGATTGAGGATGGAGGCTTACTGTAGCTGATTGAGTATAGATGGAGTGGATGGAGGCTTACTGTAGCTGATTGAGGATGGATGGAGTGGATGGAGGCTTACTGTAGCTGATTGAGTATAGATGGAGTGGATGGATGCTTACTGTAGCTGATTGAGTATAGATGGAGTGGATGGAGGCTTACTGTAGCTGATTGAGGATGGAGGCTTACTGTAGCTGATTGAGGATGGATGGAGTGGATGGATGCTTACTGTAGCTGATTGAGTATAGATGGAGTGGATGGAGGCTTACTGTAGCTGATTGAGGATGGATGGAGTGGATGGAGGCTTACTGTAGCTGATTGAGGATGGATGGAGTGGATGGAGGCTTACTGTAGCTGATTGAGTATAGATGGAGTGGATGGAGGCTTACTGTAGCTGATTGAGGATGGATGGAGTGGATGGAGGCTTACTGTAGCTGATTGAGGATGGATGGAGTGGATGGAGGCTTACTGTAGCTGATTGAGGATGGATGGAGTGGATGGAGGCTTACTGTAGCTGATTGAGGATGGATGGAGTGGATGGAGGCTTACTGTAGCTGATTGAGGATGGATGGAGTGGATGGAGGCTTACTGTAGCTGATTGAGTATAGATGGAGTGGATGGAGGCTTACTGTAGCTGATTGAGGATGGATGGATGACTGGGGTATTTAGTGTTGTCCTGCTAATCTGTTTTAACATGCTCCTCCTACATAGTTATCTTATTAGTTGCTGCTATATTCGTTCTATATCGCCTCCATTAGACTTTCTCAGGGAAATGAAGTTTAGCACCTTTTGATATAGATCCATTATTATTTGATAAGAGGCAAACTCCCCTAGACATTCGAGGCAGAGAAATACTAGTTGGAGCCTGGTAAGGAAGGAAGGGAATATATAGTCTTAAACAAGCACAGTGACGTCCATCACACTAAAGAGCCAACTACAGTGCCTTCAGAAAGTATTCACACCCCCTTCTACATTTTGTCACTGGTCTACACACAATACCCAATTTGCTTAAGAAGTCACATAATACGTTGCATGGACTCACTCTGTGTGCAATATTGGTGTTTAACATGATTTTTGAATGACTACGTTGAGGCCAATGGTGACTTTAAAACAGTTACAGAGTTTAATGGATGTGATAGGAGAAAACTGAGGATGGATCCACAACATTGTAGTTACTCCACAATACTAACCTAAATGACAGAGTGAAAAGAAGGAAGCCTGTACAGAATACAAATATTCCAAAACATGCATCCTGTTTGCAACAAGGCACTAAAGAAATACTGCAAATAATGTGACAAAGCAATTCACTTTTTGTCCTGAATACAAAGTGTTATGTTTGGGGCAAATCCAATACAACACATCACTGAGTACCACTCTCCATATTTTCAAGCATAGTGGTGGCTGCATCATGTTATGGGTATGCTTGTCATCGTTAAGGACTGGGGAGTTTTTCCAGAATAAAAAAATAAATAATGTTTAGCTAAGCACAGTTAAAACCTAGAACCTGGTTCAGTCTGCTTTCCACCAGAGACGGGGAGATGAATTCACCTTTCAGCAGGACAATAACCTAAAACACAAGGCCAAATCTACACTGGAGTTGCTTACCAAGAAGACAGTGGATGTTCCGGAGTGGTCGAGTTACAGTTTTGACTTAAGTCTGCTAGAAAATCTTCTGATAATCTATAATGGCGCCGGAGGAGGTGGCTGGCAATTTTATGGGTTTCTAACCAACTGTGCTATTTTGTTAGTTTTTTCGTATTGTTTGTAACTTATTTTGTACATAAAGTTGCTGCTACCGTCTGTTATGACCGAAAAGAGCTTCTGGACATCAGAACAGCGATTACTCACCTCGAACTAGACAAAGATTTTTTCTTTAATGAGTCCAAAGTGAAGGATATACTGCTCTCATCGAGCTGTATAAGGCCATAAGCAAACAAGTAAAATGCTCATCCAGAAGCGGCGCTCCTAGTGGCCGGGGACTTTAATGCAGGCAAACTTACATTTGTTTTACCTAATTTCTACCAGCATGTCACATCTTTAACCAGAGGGGAAAGAAACTCTAGACCACCTTTAATCCACACACCGAGACGCATACAACGCTGTCCCTCCACTTGACGAATCTGACCGTAACTCTATCCTCCTGATTCCTGCTTACAAGCAGAAACTAAAGCAGGAAGTACCAGTGACTCGCTCAATACAGAAGTGGTCAGATGACACGGATGCTACGCTACAGGACTGTTTTGCTAGCACAGACTGGAATATGTTCCGTGACGTCTTCCCCACAGTGACCGTACGTACATATCCCAACCAGAAGCCATGGATTACAGGCAACATCCACACTGAGCTAAAGGGTAGAGCTGCCGCTTTCAAGGAGCAGGACTCTAACCCAGACGCTTATAAGAAATCCCGCTATGCCCTCAGACGAACCATCAAACAGGCAAAGCGTCAATACAGGCCTAAGATTGACTCGTACTACACCGGCTCTGACGCTCGTCCAATATGGCTGTTATTATTACGGACATCACTCTGGCCAGACCCACCTGCTCTCACCCCTCTCCAGTGCCTGGCACTACTCTCAACTGGGGCCGAGCTTCCTGCCTCAGGTTCCTTGGTGTCCACATCACCAACAAACTATCATGGTCCAAACACACCAAGGCACTACAGAGGGTAGTGCGTACGGCCCAGTACATCACTGGGGCCAAGCTTCCTGCCATCCAGGACCTCTATACCAGGACAGCCCAGTACATCACTGGGACCAAGCTTCCTGCCATCCAGGACCTCTATACCAGGACAGCCCAGTACATCACTGGGGCCAAGCTTCCTGCCATCCAGGACCTCTATACCAGGACAGCCCAGTACATCACTGGGGCCAAGCTTCCTGCCATCCAGGACCTCTATACCAGGACAGCCCAGTACATCACTGGGGCCAAGCTTCCTGCCATCCAGGACCTCTATACCAGGACAGCCCAGTACATCACTGGGGCCAAGCTTCCTGCCATCCAGGACCTCTATACCAGGACAGCCCAGTACATCACTGGGGCCAAGCTTCCTGCCATCCAGGACCTCTATACCAGGACAGCCCAGTACATCACTGGGGCCAAGCTTCCTGCCATCCAGGACCTCTATACCAGGACAGCCCAGTACATCACTGGGGCCAAGCTTCCTGCCATCCAGGACCTCTATACCAGGCGGTGTCAGAGGAAGGCCCTCAAAATGGTCGAAGACTCCAGCCACCCTAGTCATAGACTGTTCTCTCTGCTACCACACGGCAAGCGGTACCGGAGCGCCAAGTCTAGGTCCAAAAGGCATCATAACAGCTTCTACCCCCAAGCCATAAGACTCCTGAACAGCTAATCATGGCTACCCGGACTATTTGCACTGCCCCCCCACCCCATCTTTTTACACTGCTGCTACTCTGTTAATTATTTATGCATAGTCACTTTAACTCTACCCACATGTACATATTACCTCAACTACCTCAACTAGCTGGTTCCCCCGCACATTGACTCTGCACCGGTACCCCCCTGTATATAGCCTCCCTACTGTTATTTTATTTTACTTCTGCTCTTTTTTTCTCAACACTTTTTTGTTATAATAATAAATAAATAATTGGTCATTTAGCAGACGCTCTTATCCAGAGCGACTTACAGGAGCAATTAGGGTTAAGTGCCTTGCTCAAGGGCACATCGACAGATTTTTCACCTAGTGGGCTCGGGGATTAGAACCAGCGACCTTTCGGTTACTGGCACAACGCTCTTAACCACTAAGCTACCTGCCTCCTTGTTGTTGTTGTTTTATTTTACTTTTTTATAAAAAAATAAATGCATTGTTGGTTAAGGGCTGTAAGTAAGCATTTCACGGTACTACACCTGTTGTATTCGGCGCATGTGGCAAATAAAATGTGATTTGATTTGTCTGCAAACTTCATGATTGAGTTGGAGGCGTGCCTGGCCACGCAGTCATGGGTGAACAGGGTGGACAGGAGGGGGCTGAGCACGCACCCTTGTGGGGCCCCAGTGTTGAGGATCAGCGAAGTGGAGATGTTGTTTCCTACCTTCACCACCTGGGGGCGGCCCGTCAGGAAGTCCAGGACCACCCAGTTGCACAGGGCGGGGTTCAGACCCAGGGCCTCGAGCTTAATGATGAGCTTGGAGGGTACTATGGTGTTGAATGCTGAGCTATAGTCAATGAACAGCATTCTTACATAGGTATTCCTCTTGTCCAGATGGGATAGGGCAGTGTGCAGTGTGATGGCGATTGTATCATCTGTGAATCTATTGGGGCGGTAAGCAAATTGAAGTGGGTCGAGGGTGACGGGTAAGGTGGAGGTGATATGATCCTTGTAGAGAGCCCTGCCACATCCGACGAGCGTCGGAGCGGGTATAGTACGATCCGATCTTAGGCCTGTATTGACTCTTTGCCTGTTTGATGGTTCGTCTGAGGGCATAGCGGGATTTCTTATAAGCGTCCGGATTAGTGTCCCGCTCCTTGAAAGCGGCAGCTCTACCCTTTAGCTAGGTGCGGATGTTGCCTGTAATCCATGGCTTCTGGTTGGGGTATGTACGTACGGTCACTGTGGGGACGACATCATCGATGCACTTATTGATGAAGCCAGTGACTGATGTGGTGTACTCCTCAATGCTATTTGAAGAATCCCGGAACATATTCTAGTCTGTGCTAGCAAAACAGTCCTTTAGCTTAGCATCTGCTTCATCTGACCACTTTTTATTAACCGAGTCACTGGTGCTTCCTGCTTTAGTTTTTGCTTTTAAGCAGGAATCAGGAGGATAGAGTTATGGTCAGATTTGCCAAATGGAGGGCGAGGTCCATCCACTCCATTCATTCAGTGTCCATGTTGCCCGTTGGCATCAGCTACTTCTATCGTTACTTCATAGAGAAGAACAGTTACTTGGGGAAAGTAGAGTATAGATTGTATTGGGGGAAAGGATATTGTCTCAACTTATCTAGTATAGATTGTTTTGGAGGAGGGGTAATTTACGATAAGCAGGTCTTAGTCATCACTGTATGTAGCGTACATACATGATATACCATCCATCCTACAGTGAGCTCATTGTATTGTCCTACTTCCTCCTCTTCTCAATGCAGGGGACTCTCCTCCTTCAGTTGGAGCTTGATAAGGGCTTTGTTTAAAATCTACTTGAATCAATCTATGGCAAGACCTGAAAATGGTTGTCTAGCAACGATCAACAACCAATTTGACAGAGCTTGAAGAATTTTGAAAAGACTAATGGGCAAATGTTGCACAACCCAGGTGTGGAAATCTCTTAGAGACTGACCCAGAAAGACTCCCAGCTGTAATCGCTGCTAAAGGTGATTCTAACATGTATTGACTCAGGGGGTTGAATACTTGTTTAATCCAGATATATTAGTGTTTTTTTTTTTTTTTTTACAAATGTTAGAATTTTTCATCCACTTTGACATGACAGAGTATTTTGTGTAGATCATTGACAAAAAATGACAATTAAATCCATTTGAATCCCACTTTGTAACACAACAAAGTGTGGAAAATGTCAAGGGGTGTGAATCCTTTCTGATGGCACTGTACTATACATTGAAGAATGTGCCAGAAGTGGACGACTGGAGATCTGTACTGTAGGCCCTTTTCTGTTGTTGCTTCAAAGCCTCTTATTGATTTTTGACTAATTAAAGTCATTGATTGTCTGTAGTGTCCAATCACCTTGTCTCTAAGGTTGTTAATCAGGTAACATTGGAAACCCTACAGACCATTACAGACTGGAGCTGTCAACCATTCTTTCAATATCTGCTGTGTTGTAATGCTGTTGCTGTTTGACTAGGTCTTTACGTTGCCAGATTTCACCCTTCCTTACAGTAGTGTTTGTGTTGCCAGATTTCACACTGCCATCTCTGACTGTAGTATTTCTGTGTTGCCAGATTTCACACTGCCATCTCTGACTGTAGTATTTCTGTGTTGCCAGATTTCACACTGCCATCTCTGACTGTAGTATTTCTGTGTTGCCAGATTTCACACTGCCATCTCTGACTGTAGTTTTTCTGTGTTGCCAGATTTCACCCTGCCATCTCTGACTGTAGTATTTCTGTGTTGCCAGATTTCACACTGCCATCTCTGACTGTAGTTTTTCTGTGTTGCCAGATTTCACCCTGCCATCTCTGACTGTAGTTTTTCTGTGTTGCCAGATTTCACACTGCCATCTCTGACTGTAGTTTTTCTGTGTTGCCAGATTTCACCCTGCCATCTCTGACTGTAGTTTTTCTGTGTTGCCAGATTTCACCCTGCCATCTCTGACTGTAGTATTTCTGTGTTGCCAGATTTCACCCTGCCATCTCTGACTGTAGTTTTTCTGTGTTGCCAGATTTCACCCTGCCATCTCTGACTGTAGTTTTTCTGTGTTGCCAGATTTCACCCTGCCATCTCTGACTGTAGTTTTTCTGTGTTGCCAGATTTCACCCTGCCATCTCTGACTGTAGTTTTTCTGTGTTGCCAGATTTCACCCTGCCATCTCTGACTGTAGTTTTTCTGTGTTGCCAGATTTCACCCTGCCATCTCTGACTGTAGTTTTTCTGTGTTGCCAGATTTCACCCTGCCATCTCTGACTGTAGTTTTTCTGTGTTGCCAGATTTCACCCTGCCATCTCTGACTGTAGTTTTTCTGTGTTGCCAGATTTCACCCTGCCATCTCTGACTGTAGTTTTTCTGTGTTGCCAGATTTCACCCTGCCATCTCTGACTGTAGTATTTCTGTGTTGCCAGATTTCACCCTGCCATCTCTGACTGTAGTTTTTCTGTGTTGCCAGATTTCACCCTGCCATCTCTGACTGTAGTTTTTCTGTGTTGCCAGATTTCACCCTGCCATCTCTGACTGTAGTATTTCTGTGTTGCCAGATTTCACCCTGCCATCTCTGACTGTAGTATTTCTGTGTTGCCAGATTTCACCCTGCCATCTCTGACTGTAGTTTTTCTGTGTTGCCAGATTTCACCCTGCCATCTCTGACTGTAGTTTTTCTGTGTTGCCAGATTTCACCCTGCCATCTCTGACTGTAGTATTTCTGTGTTGCCAGATTTCACCCTGCCATCTCTGACTGTAGTTTTTCTGTGTTGCCAGATTTCACCCTGCCATCTCTGACTGTAGTATTTCTGTGTTGCCAGATTTCACCCTGCCATCTCTGCTGGAAGTGTTCCTGAGCCGGGAGGTGAAGGCCGTCCCCCTGAGGGCGGGGAAAGTCCAGAAGACCGGTGCATTGCACTCTGGGAAGCGGTCACGCGGTGGCGGCAGCAGTAGCTCCACCTGGAAGGTCCTGCGCCGCTCACGCCAGACCGCTCAGCGCTACTCCATAAGGGATGCTCGCCGCTCCCAGCTCTCCACCTCTGACTCAGACGCCAACTCTGACATCAAGGCCGTCAGTGGTGGCGCAGGTGGAGTGCGTAGTCGGCGTTCTCGCGGTTCTACTACGATCCGTGTGAGCTGCCAGCATCACCGTTCGGAGGATCCCTTGTTGCCCTCGCCCCCTGTCCCCCCTCCCGAAACCACCATGGCCTCGCCTTTCCCCCTCTACCCACAACCCCGGACCACCGCGGACACAGAGACCCTGACTGACCCAGCTGCCATGTCCATATTCAACCGGATGGAGAACTCTCCCTTCGACCTCTGTCATGTTCTGCTCTCGCTCCTGGAGAAGGTGTGTGTGTGTGTATTTTCTAATTGTATTGAATGTGAAGTGCCCAATGCACAGCCTTGTCAATCTTGCCCAAGCTGTCCATTTTTGCTACAACCAGGACCACAATGGAAATAAGTTGGTAGACTTTGTGTATTTAATACTACATCATGTTGAAGACTTTGTGTATTTAATACTACATCATGTTGAAGACTTTGTGTATTTAATACTACATCATGTTGAAGACTTTGTGTATTTAATACTACATCATGTTGAAGACTTTGTGTATTTAATACTACATCATGTTGAAGACTTTGTGTATTTAATACTACATCATGTTGAATGTATAGTTGTTCTCAAGTAGCTGCAGTAGCTCTATATGTATTTTCAATATGTCCCCCAAAAATAATTCATTCCTTTTTTTCAAGGTGTGTAAGTTTGACATGAGCATCAACCACAACCCGGGTCTGGCTGTCAGTGTGGTGCCTAGCCTCACTGAGATCCTCACCGAGTTTGGAGACTGCTGTGGTCCGGGGGGAGGAGTGGGAGGAGAGGGGGCGGAGGAGCTGGCTGGAGGCTGGACAGAGGAACCCATCGCTCTGGTCCAGGTACCCCTGTACTTTCATTTGTCTTAATTGAATAAAATACTTAATGTATTTAATAATATACTTAATATATTTAATACAATAATTCAATACTTAATGTAAATGCTTGAATTGGTCTTTTTACACATTGTGCTGTACTTACTATTGTCATTGTATTGTGATAGTTTGACATTGTATTGTGATAGTTTGACATTGTATTGTGATAGTTTGACATTGTATTGTCATTGTATTGTGAAAGTTTGACATTGTATTGTCATTGTAGTGTGATAGTTTGACATTGTGTTGGCATTGTATTGTGATAGTTTGACATTGTATTGTCGTTGTATTGTGATAGTTTGACATTGTATTGTCATTGTATTGTGAAAGTTTGACATTGCATTGTGATAGTTTGACATTGTATTGACATTGTATTGTGATAGTTTGACATTGCATTGTCATTGTATTTTGATAATTTGACATTGTATTGTGATAGTTTGACATTGTATTGTGATAGTTTGAAATTGTATTGTGATAGTTTGACATTGCATTGTCATTGTATTGTCATTGTAGTGTGATAGTTTGCCATTGCATTGGCATTGTATTGTGATAGTTTGACATTGTATTGTCATTGTATTGTGATAGTTTGACATTGTATTGTCATTGTATTGTGATAGTTTGACATTGTATTGTGATAGTTTGACATTGTATTGTCATTGTATTGTGATATTTTGTCATTGTATTGTGATAGTTTGACATTGCATTGTCATTGTAGTGTGATAGTTTGACATTGTATTGACATTGTATTGTGATAATTTGACATTGTATTGTCATTGTATTGTGA
This sequence comes from Coregonus clupeaformis, assembly GCF_020615455.1. Classification (NCBI taxonomy): domain Eukaryota; kingdom Metazoa; phylum Chordata; class Actinopteri; order Salmoniformes; family Salmonidae; genus Coregonus; species Coregonus clupeaformis. Next base: position 94,523,361 of record NC_059192.1, read on the forward strand.
TATTTTGTCATTGTATTGTGATAGTTTGACATTGTATTGACATTGTATTGTGATAGTTTGACATTGCATTGTCATTGTATTTTGATAATTTGACATTGTATTGTGATAGTTTGACATTGTATTGTGATAGTTTGACATTGTATTGTGATAGTTTGACATTGCATTGTCATTGTATTGTCATTGTAGTGTGATAGTTTGCCATTGCATTGGCATTGTATTGTGATAGTTTGACATTGTATTGTCATTGTATTGTGATAGTTTGACATTGTATTGTCATTGTATTGTGATAGTTTGACATTGTATTGTGATAGTTTGACATTGTATTGTCATTGTATTGTGATATTTTGTCATTGTATTGTGATAGTTTGACATTGCATTGGCATTGTATTGTGATGGTTTGACATTGCATTGTCATTGTAATGTGATAGTTTGACATTGTATTGACATTGTATTGTGATAATTTGACATTGTATTGTCATTGTATTGTGATATTTTGTCATTGTATTGTGATAGTTTGACATTGCATTGTCATTGTAGTGTGATAGTTTGACATTGCATTGTCATTGTAGTGTGATAGTTTGACATTGTATTGTGATAGTTTGACATTGTATTGTCATTGTATTGTGATATTTTGTCATTGTATTGTGATAGTTTGACATTGCATTGTCATTGTAGTGTGATAGTTTGACATTGTATTGACATTGTATTGTGATAATTTGACATTGTATTGTCATTGTATTGTGATATTTTGTCATTGTATTGTGATAGTTTGACATTGTATTGACATTGTATTGTGATAGTTTGACATTGCATTGTCATTGTATTTTGATAATTTGACATTGTATTGTGATAGTTTGACATTGTATTGTGATAGTTTGACATTGTATTGTGATAGTTTGACATTGCATTGTCATTGTATTGTCATTGTAGTGTGATAGTTTGCCATTGCATTGGCATTGTATTGTGATAGTTTGACATTGTATTGTCATTGTATTGTGATAGTTTGACATTGTATTGTCATTGTATTGTGATAGTTTGACATTGTATTGTGATAGTTTGACATTGTATTGTCATTGTATTGTGATATTTTGTCATTGTATTGTGATAGTTTGACATTGCATTGGCATTGTATTGTGATGGTTTGACATTGCATTGTCATTGTAGTGTGATAGTTTGACATTGTATTGACATTGTATTGTGATAATTTGACATTGTATTGTCATTGTATTGTGATATTTTGTCATTGTATTGTGATAGTTTGACATTGCATTGTCATTGTAGTGTGATAGTTTGACATTGCATTGTCATTGTAGTGTGATAGTTTGACATTGTATTGTCATTGTATTGTGATAGTTTGACATTGCATTGTCGTTGTATTGTGATAGTTTGACATTGTATTGTCATTGTATTGTCATTGTATTGTGATAGTTTGACATTGTATTGTCATTGTATTGTGATAGTTTGACATTGTATTGTGATAGTTTGACATTGTATTGTCATTGTATTGTGATAGTTTGTCATTGTATTGTGATAGTTTGACATTGTATTGTCATTGTAGTGTGATAGTTTGACATTGTATTGTGATAGTTTGACATTGTATTGTCATTGTATTGTTATAGTTTGTCATTGTATTGTGATAGTTTGACATTGTATTGTCATTGTAGTGTGATAGGTTGTCATTGTATTGTGATAGTTTGACATTGTATTGTCATTGTATTGTGATAGTTTGACATTGTATTGTGATAGTTTGACATTGTATTGTCATTGTATTGTGATAGTTTGTCATTGTATTGTCATTGTATTGTGATAGTTTGTCATTGTATTGTCATTGTATAGTGATAGTTTGACATTGTATTGTGATAGTTTGACATTGTATTGTCATTGTATAGTGATAGTTTGACATTTTATTGTCATTGTATTGTGATAGTTTGACATTTTATTGACATTGTATTGTGATAGTTTGACATTGTATTGTCATTGTATTGTGATAGTTTGACATTGTATTGTGATAGTTTGACATTGTATTGTGATAGTTTGACATTATATTGTCATTGTATTGTGATAGTTTGACATTGTAGTGTCATTGTATAGTGATAGTTTGACATTTTATTGTCATTGTATTGTGATAGTTTGACATTGTATTGTCATTGTATTGTGATAGTTTGTCATTGTATTGTGATAGTTTGACATTGTATTGTGATAGTTTGACATTGTATTGTCATTGTATTGTTATAGTTTGTCATTGTATTGTGATAGTTTGACATTGTATTGTCATTGTAGTGTGATAGGTTGTCATTGTATTGTGATAGTTTGACATTGTATTGTCATTGTATTGTGATAGTTTGACATTGTATTGTGATAGTTTGTCATTGTATTGTGATAGTTTGTCATTGTATTGTCATTGTATTGTGATAGTTTGTCATTGTATTGTCATTGTATAGTGATAGTTTGACATTGTATTGTGATAGTTTGACATTATATTGTCATTGTATTGTGATAGTTTGACATTGTAGTGTCATTGTATAGTGATAGTTTGACATTTTATTGTCATTGTATTGTGATAGTTTGACATTGTATTGTCATTGTATTGTGATAGTTTGTCATTGTATTGTGATAGTTTGACATTGTATTGTGATAGTTTGACATTTTATTGTCATTGTAGTGTGATAGTTTGACATTGTAGTGTCATTGTATTGTGATATTTTGACATTGTATTGACATTGTATTGTGATAATTTGACATTGCATTGTCATTGTATTTTGATAGTTTGTCATTGTATTGTGATAGTTTGACATTGCATTGTCATTGTAGTGTGATAGGTTGTCATTGTATTGTGATAGTTTGACATTGCATTGTCGTTGTATTGTGATAGTTTGACATTGTATTGTCATTGTATTGTGATAGTTTGACATTGTATTGTGATAGTTTGACATTTTATTGTCATTGTAGTGTGATAGTTTGACATTGTAGTGTCATTGTATTGTGATAATTTGACATTGCATTGTCATTGTATTTTGATAGTTTGTCATTGTATTGTGATAGTTTGACATTGCATTGTCATTGTAGTGTGATAGGTTGTCATTGTATTGTGATAGTTTGACATTGCATTGTCGTTGTATTGTGATAGTTTGACATTGTATTGTCATTGTATTGTGATAGTTTGACATTGTAGTGTTATAGTTTGTAATGTTGCAAGTATTTGTATTGGTTTTGTTTTACTATGGCTGTAAGTATTACCACGAGTGATGAAAATAAAGATAGTCCTGTAAGTGGCTCTGGATAAGAGCGTCTGCTAAATGACTACAATGGAATGTAAATGTTAGCCCAAGGCTAGTATTTTCAGACCAGACTAGGAGGAAATATGCCAAACTAGCCCAAAAGTAATATTCTTAAGTATGGCATGGCATACATTTGGCTAGTGGAACATCATCCAGCCTGGCTGGCCGGTGCCCATAATCCTTCACTTCCATCCCGGAGTATGACTAGCTAATTAATAATAAAGAACAATCTGATCTGTCTCCTCTCAGAGGATGCTGCTGAGGACCATCCTCCACCTGATGTCAGTAGACGTGGGTCAGAGTGAGGCTCTACCAGACAGCCTGAGACGCAGCCTGACTGACCTGCTCAGGTACGTAGCCAAGAGGTTAGAGAACAGGACCGGCGGCGCTAGACAGCCTGAGACGCAGCCTGACTGACCTGCTCAGGTACGTAGCCAAGAGGTTAGAGAACAGGACCGGCGGCTCCAGACAGCCTGAGACGCAGCCTGACTGACCTGCTCAGGTATGTAGCCAAGAGGTTAGAGAACAGGACCGGCGGCGCTAGACAGCCTGAGACGCAGCCTGACTGACCTGCTCAGGTACGTAGCCAAGAGGTTAGAGAACAGGACCGGCGGCTCCAGACAGCCTGAGACGCAGCCTGACTGACCTGCTCAGGTACGTAGCCAAGAGGTTAGAGAACAGGACCGGCGGCGCTAGACAGCCTGAGACGCAGCCTGACTGACCTGCTCAGGTACGTAGCCAAGAGGTTAGAGAACAGGACCGGCTCTACCAGACAGCCTGAGACGCAGCCTGACTGACCTGCTCAGGTACGTAGCCAAGAGCTTAGAGAACAGGACCGGCTCTACCAGACAGCCTGAGACGCAGCCTGACTGACCTGCTCAGGTACGTAGCCAAGAGCTTAGAGAACAGGACCGGCTCTACCAGACAGCCTGAGACGCAGCCTGACTGACCTGCTCAGGTACGTAGCCAAGAGGTTAGAGAACAGGACCGGCTCTACCAGACAGCCTGAGACGCAGCCTGACTGACCTGCTCAGGTACGTAGCCAAGAGGTTAGAGAACAGGACCGGCGGCTCCAGACAGCCTGAGACGCAGCCTGACTGACCTGCTCAGGTACGTAGCCAAGAGGTTAGAGAACAGGACCGGCGGCTCCAGACAGCCTGAGACGCAGCCTGACTGACCTGCTCAGGTACGTAGCCAAGAGGTTAGAGAACAGGACCGGCGGCTCCAGACAGCCTGAGACGCAGCCTGACTGACCTGCTCAGGTACGTAGCCAAGAGGTTAGAGAACAGGACCGGCGGCTCCAGACAGCCTGAGACGCAGCCTGACTGACCTGCTCAGGTACGTAGCCAAGAGGTTAGAGAACAGGACCGGCGGCTCTAGCCTCGGGGAGGGCGACACAAATATGGGAACCGAACTGAACTGGCAGCTGAAAGGTTGGACAATGGTCAAAAAGCCATGTATTCTATTTTATTTAGAGCCACGCTGAAGATCAGGTCCTGCCTGGAGAGACAGGCAGACCCATTCGCTCCCAGACCCAAGAAGACCCTGCAGGAGGTGCAGGACGAGTTCTCTTTCTCCCGCTGGAGACACCGTTCCCTGCTGTTACCTGAGCTGCTGGAGGGGGTACTGCAGGTATGGATTGGTAATGTCTCAAATGGCACCCTATTCCCTATATAGTGCACTACTTTAGACCAGAGAATGGCACCCTATTCCCTATATAGTGCACTACTTTAGACCAGAGAATGGCACCCTATTCCCTATATAGTGCACTACTTTAGACCAGAGAATGGCACCCTATTCCCTATATAGTGCACTACTTTAGACCAGAGAATGGCACCCTATTCCCTATATAGTGCACTACTTTAGACCAGAGAATGGCAGCCTATTCCCTATATAGTGCACTACTTTAGACCAGAGAATGGCACCCTATTCCCTATATAGTGCACTACTTTAGACCAGGGCCCACATCCATTGTCAATATTGTGTAGTGTATTTTTTTTTGCTGATGTACAACCAGGAAGATAATTTTATTGTCCTCTTTCAGTCAGTCAACTTCAGTACAACATACTATGGGGAGTCTCATTCTCACGACTTCGGTTGAAGGATCTATAATCACGCCTGACAAGGCCAATGAAATCCACGCCTCGCTTGAAGCCCCGCCTTCCACAGGTGATGAGCGTGAGGCTCGGATTTATTCCTTCAATTATTCCGCTGTTCACCTCTGTGTGAACAGGAACGATTCGCGCTACTGAAACAAGCAATTGGAACACAAAACTGTCTTATGCTGCGCCAACTAAACTGTCCCTTAGTGGTAGAGCGTGCTCTCCCCCCGGCCGTTTTTTCCTGAAGTATGGTTTCATAAGTTTCCTAATCACGAACAATGAGTTATTCTTGGAATTGCTTGGCCTGGCTTTGGCAATAAGTAAGATGGCTGATGCAACCGAAGCGACGAAGGCCAACAAGCCGGGCCAAGTGGGTTAAAAGATACTCACGTTTGTTGTCTTGTATGTCTCGGCTCGGTGCATTTTCAGGCTGCTCTCGCTCCAATCAGTTTGTGTGTGAGACTAGGAGATTGCTGGCGCTCTTCCCCTCCTAGTCCATGGCACAGATTCTCTTGACAATCATGTAGCATTCTTGAGAAGGCTTGGTGTTTCCAATAGTGACTTCCTCTCCGGGGTGCCCGTACCTCGGCTGAGTCTGAGTTGCGGAACGCGGAGATAGTTTGGGTCGAATATCTCCTGGCTCTATTCCTGCCTCCCCACGGGGGAGTTGCTCTATTCCTGCCTCCCCACGGGGGAGTTGCTCTATTCCTGCCTCCCCACGGGGGAGTTGCTCTATTCCTGCCTCCCCACGGGGGAGTTGCTGGCGTAACTATCTTGTTTAGTATACGTAGCGTTCAGTCTCTTGGTTATTCTAAACGGACCGTGCTGCGGTCAAAGAGGATAGCTAGCCTGGCTTAGACTAAAGAGCCTCCTGACTAATGTCGGCTAGCATGCACAACTTCCGGTGAATAAAACGTACTAGCGTTCCCCTGGCGCTATGGCAACCCCGTTCCTATTTTCATTTCCTGGAGTTGGAGGGAGTAGGGAAAGAGGGGCTTGCGTGCTCCTCCGATGAGGAAGTAGCCCCTGAGCTCCACAGAAACATGACTGGGACGCCAGTGGCCCCCACGTTTTGTTACGACAAACGGGGTGCTATGTCAGCCATTCCCGGAGGCCTCTGTGCCCATAAAGGGGCCGGGCATCATGCAGGCAGGCTCTACGGTCAGTGTGTTGGAAGCTTGTCCATGTTTAATGCCCCTCTGGTATTCGGCGTTCCATGGTGTTCATGGGGTTCAAGGGCTTTATCAATCTCCCCAGGGTGGGTGTAATACATTGGGTGACTCATTACTTGGATGAATTAGCTTATTCCTGCCTGTAGCTCACTAGTTCCTAGTGTCTGGTGATACAGAGCTGTGGTTGGTAGCGGAGTCGGAGGACACCACCATGCTACTGTCCCTCCCCAGTCTCTGAACCATGCTACTGTCCCTCACACAGTCTCTGAACCATGCTACTGTCCCTCCCCAGTCTCTGAACCATGCTACTGTCCCTCCCCAGTCTCTGAACCATGCTACTGTCCCTCACACAGTCTCTGAACCATGCTACTGTCCCTCCCCAGTCTCTGAACCATGCTACTGTCCCTCCCCAGTCTCTGAACCATGCTACTGTCCCTCCCCAGTCTCTGAACCATGCTACTGTCCCTCACACAGTCTCTGTGGTACCTATGATTCCCAAAATGAGCTGTCTATCTCCAGCTCAGTTATTTTCATTCCTGGGAATTAGATTGAATTACGAATCGCCCCTGTCTGTTCCCAGAGCTGTCTGTCCCATTCCCAGCCTGGTCGCCAGTAGGTACCTATGACTGGTAGATATTTTAGAATGCTGGATGCCAGGTGGTTAACGGAACGCATCTTACAGCCTAAACCGAGTGAGGCTTGTTGTGACAACAGGTTTGACAAGCGAGGCCGGATATTTGGTTCTTATTGGCCTGGCCCCAGACAGGGCCAATCTGATGGCTTGAGGTTTACCTCTGAATGCTACCATTCAGTCTGTAAGGGCTCCCTCCACGAAAGGGCTGTATGAGAATAAGTGGTAAGTGTTTGAGCTCTGGTGCCAAGATAAAGGACTGGTTCCTTTTCAGTGCTCTGGGAGGCACATCCTTACTTTCCTACAGGATGGTTGAAAGTGCACATGGCCACTATCCCAGCGTGTCATGTGGGAATTGACGGAGCCTCACCGGGGCCCACCCCCTGGTTGTGCGCTTCCTGGAAGGTGTACGTCGTATTTCCAGACCAGTCAACAGTCACCATTAGCCGGCCTCCACCCAGTACCCTGCCCTGAACCTTAGTCACTGTTACCAGCAGGCTATCACCCGGTACTCTACCCTGCACCTTAGTCACTGTTACTAGCAGGCTACCACCCGGTACTCTACCCTGCACCTTAGTCACTGTTACCAGCAGGCTATCACCCGGTACTCTACCCTGCACCTTAGTCACTGTTACCAGCAGGCTATCACCCGGTACTCTACCCTGCACCTTAGTCACTGTTACCAGCAGGCTATCACCCGGTACTCTACCCTGCACCTTAGTCACTGTTACCAGCAGGCTATCACCCGGTACTCTACCCTGCACCTTAGTCACTGTTACCAGCAGGCTATCACCCGGTACTCTACCCTGCACCTTAGTCACTGTTACCAGCAGGCTATCACCCGGTACTCTACCCTGCACCTTAGTCACTGTTACCAGCAGGCTACCACCCGGTACTCTACCCTGCACCTTAGTCACTGTTACCAGCAGGCTATCACCCGGTACTCTACCCTGCCTGAACCTTAGTCACTGTTACTAGCAGGCTACCACCCGGTACTCTACCCTGCACCTTAGTCACTGTTACCAGCAGGCTATCACCCGGTACTCTACCCTGCACCTTAGTCACTGTTACCAGCAGGCTATCACCCGGTACTCTACCCTGCACCTTAGTCACTGTTACCAGCAGGCTATCACCCGGTACTCTACCCTGCACCTTAGTCACTGTTACCAGCAGGCTATCACCCGGTACTCTACCCTGCACCTTAGTCACTGTTACTAGCAGGCTATCACCCGGTACTCTACCCTGCACCTTAGTCACTGTTACCAGCAGGCTATCACCCGGTACTCTACCCTGCACCTTAGTCACTGTTACTAGCAGGCTACCACCCGGTACCCTACCCTGCACCTTAGTCACTGTTACCAGCAGGCTATCACCCGGTACTCTACCCTGCACCTTAGTCACTGTTACTAGCAGGCTATCACCCGGTACTCTACCCTGCACCTTAGTCACTGTTACCAGCAGGCTATCACCCGGTACTCTACCCTGCACCTTAGTCACTGTTACCAGCAGGCTATCACCCGGTACTCTACCCTGCACCTTAGTCACTGTTACTAGCAGGCTATCACCCGGTACTCTACCCTGCACCTTAGTCACTGTTACTAGCAGGCTATCACCCGGTACTCTACCCTGCACCTTAGTCACTGTTACTAGCAGGCTATCACCCGGTACTCTACCCTGCACCTTAGTCACTGTTACTAGCAGGCTATCACCCGGTACTCTACCCTGCACCTTAGTCACTGTTACTAGCAGGCTATCACCCGGTACTCTACCCTGCACCTTAGTCACTGTTACTAGCAGGCTATCACCCGGTACTCTACCCTGCACCTTAGTCACTGTTACTAGCAGGCTATCACCCGGTACTCTACCCTGCACCTTAGTCACTGTTACCAGCAGGCTATCACCCGGTACTCTACCCTGCACCTTAGTCACTGTTACTAGCAGGCTATCACCCGGTACTCTACCCTGCACCTTAGTCACTGTTACTAGCAGGCTATCACCCGGTACTCTACCCTGCACCTTAGTCACTGTTACCAGCAGGCTATCACCCGGTACTCTACCCTGCACCTTAGTCACTGTTACCAGCAGGCTATCACCCGGTACTCTACCCTGCACCTTAGTCACTGTTACCAGCAGGCTATCACCCGGTACTCTACCCTGCACCTTAGTCACTGTTACTAGCAGGCTATCACCCGGTACTCTACCCTGAACCTTAGTCACTGTTACTAGCAGGCTATCACCCGGTACTCTACCCTGAACCTTAGTCACTGTTACTAGCAGGCTACCACCCGGTACTCTACCCTGCACCTTAGTCACTGTTACCAGCAGGCTATCACCCGGTACTCTACCCTGCACCTTAGTCACTGTTACCAGCAGGCTACCACCCGGTACTCTACCCTGCACCTTAGTCACTGTTACCAGCAGGCTATCACCCGGTACTCTACCCTGCACCTTAGTCACTGTTACTAGCAGGCTATCACCCGGTACTCTACCCTGCACCTTAGTCACTGTTACCAGCAGGCTATCACCCGGTACTCTACCCTGCACCTTAGTCACTGTTACTAGCAGGCTATCACCCGGTACTCTACCCTGCACCTTAGTAACTGTTACTAGCAGGCTATCACCCGGTACTCTACCCTGCACCTTAGTCACTGTTACTAGCAGGCTATCACCCGGTACTCTACCCTGCACCTTAGTCACTGTTACTAGCAGGCTATCACCCGGTACTCTACCCTGCACCTTAGTCACTGTTACCAGCAGGCTATCACCCGGTACTCTACCCTGCACCTTAGTCACTGTTACCAGCAGGCTATCACCCGGTACTCTACCCTGCACCTTAGTCACTGTTACCAGCAGGCTATCACCCGGTACTCTACCCTGCACCTTAGTCACTGTTACTAGCAGGCTATCACCCGGTACTCTACCCTGAACCTTAGTCACTGTTACTAGCAGGCTATCACCCGGTACTCTACCCTGAACCTTAGTCACTGTTACTAGCAGGCTACCACCCGGTACTCTACCCTGCACCTTAGTCACTGTTACCAGCAGGCTATCACCCGGTACTCTACCCTGAACCTTAGTCACTGTTACTAGCAGGCTACCACCCGGTACTCTACCCTGAACCTTAGTCACTGTTACTAGCAGGCTATCACCCGGTACTCTACCCTGAACCTTGGAGGCTGCTACCCATTGAACACTGTTCACTTTAATAATGTGTACATAGTGTTTTACCCACTTCATATGTATATACTGTATTCTAGTCATGGTTCATCCTATATAACTACTGCTGTCCACTCCATATGTATATACTGTATTCTAGTCATGGTTCATCCTATATAACTACTGCTGTCCTCTTCATATGTATATACTGTATTCTAGTCATGGCTCATCCTATATAACTACTGCTGTACACACCTTTTATATTCACATACTGTCTATACACACCATTTATCTGTATATATTATATTACCTGCGATAACATCTGCAAATCTGATTTTGATTTGTCTCAGTCAGGTCAGATCAAATCAAATTGTATTGGCACATACATATTTTTTGCAGATGTTATTGCGGGTGTAGCGAAATGCTTGTGTTTCTAGCTCCAACAGTGCAGTAATATCTAACAATACACAACAATACACACAAATCTAAAAGTAAAATAATGGAATTAAGACACCAAGGTGCTCCTGTGTAATGATCATGCTGTTTAATCAGCTTATTGATATGCCACACCTGTCAGGTGGATGGATTATCTTGGCAAAGGAGAAATGCTCACTAACAGAGATGTAAACAAATTTGTGTACAATATTTGAGAGAAATACGTTATTTGTGCGTATGGAACATTTCTGGGATATTTTATTTCAGCTCATGAAATATGGGACCAACACTTTACATGTTGTGTTTATGTTTTTGTTCAGTATAGAAATAAGAGGTCCAATAATGTATCCCTGTGGAACACCACACTAATAAATACAATGAATCTAATGTAATCTATTGTAATCCAGCGCCTGATAGGGTGGTCTGGTTAAAGTAGGGCACTATATTGGGAATACGGTGCCATTTGCAGATGTGCGATAATTGTAATTTCTTAAAACCATTCTATGAATGTAATGGGATGTACAGGTGCTGCTGGGGTGTCTCCAGGCCTCGGCCCCCAACCCCTTCTTCTTCAGCCAGGCTCTAGAGCGGCTCCATGAGTTCATCCAGCATCGCGGCCTGGAACTGTTTGAGGCCACCGTTCTGAGGCTAGAGAGGCTGGGCCGCGCCCCCGACTCTGAGGTTTGATTGATTGATTTTATTTGATCAATGGGGGGGCCAGCTTCCCAGACACAGATTAAGTCTAGTCCTAGACTAAAAAGAGATTCTCCACTGAGCTTGCTTTTCAGTCCAGTACTAGGCTTAATTTGTTTCTAGTGAATTTGGCCCACTGAGTTGCCTCAGCCATTAGAGTACAACAACAATACACACATAAAAATATATTAAAAACACAATAAAGTCCAAAGACTAAATTCCGTGATGTTCCATTCAGGTGGGGGGTGAGGCAGCAGACCGGCTGAGAGGACTGATCTCCGGCGTCCTGAAGATCGTCAGCGCCGTGAAGACCGCTAAGTCAGAGCAGCTGCACCAGTCCGTCTGTGCCCGCCGTCGTCACCGCCGCTGTGAATACTCCCACTTCCTGCATCATCACCGCGACCTCTCCGGACTCCCCGTCTCCGCTTTCAAACAGGCCGCCCGCCGCAACCCCTTCGAAGAGACAGAGTCCGAGGGGAAGGAGGGAGTGGATGACGTGGTGCGTTACCCAGAGAGGTGCTGCTGCCTGGCAGCCTGTGCCCACCAGTGTCTCCGTCTGCTCCAGCGCCTGTCCTCAAGCGGCCCAGCGGTGCTCCAGGTCCTAGCTGGGGTCCAGGCTGTGGGGATCTGCTGCTGCATGGACCCTCGGTCTGTAGTCGGTCCTCTCCTCAACGCCTTCCAGGCTCCAGGCCTCCGCTCCTACCAGTCCCACATACTCTCTGTTCTCTCCCGGCTGATCCTGGATCAGTTAGGAGGCGGCCAGCCCTCTGAGAAGGCTAAGCTAGCCTCCTGTAACATATGTACTCTGGACAGCAGTCAGCTGCCGGGCCTGGAGGAGACGCTCCAGCAGGGGGAGGTCAGGGTGTCGTCCCCCAGTTTGAGCTACCGTTCCCAGGGTATCCTCCCCAGCGGAGGGGGGGCAGAGGATATACTGTGGAAGTGGGATGCGCTGGAGGCGTACCAGGGGCTGGTGTTCGGGGAGGACCAGGCACTCAGCCAACAGGTCGCGGGACACGTGTGTCACCTGACGTTGAGAGGGAACGCTGTGGTCCAATGGCAGCTCTACACGCACATCTTCAACCCCGTACTGCAGAGGGGGGTGGAGCTTGTGCACCACGCCCAACAACTGGGTGTCTCTACAGTGTGTAGCCAGGTGTGCTCCGACCACACCCAGTGTCTACCTGTAGAAGTGCTGCTGGTTTACCTGCAGACATTACCCACCCTGCTCAAGTCCAGGTAAGGACCTTCTCTGTTTGTTCCCTCCTCCAGTCTAACGGTTTCCTGTCTACTCCGCCTTCTCCTCCCTGTCTTCTGCCTCCTTCTCCTCCCTGTCTTCTGCCTCCCTCTCCTCCCTGTCTTCTGCCTCCTTCTCCTCCCTGTCTTCTGCCTCCCTCTCCTCCCTGTCTTCTGCCTCCTTCTCCTCCCTGTCTTCTGCCTCCTTCTCCTCCCTGTCTTCTGCCTCCCTCTCCTCCCTGTCTTCTGCCTCCTTCTCCTCCCTGTCTTCTGCCTCCCTCTCCTCCCTGTCTTCTGCCTCCTTCTCCTCCCTGTCTTCTGCCTCCTTCTCCTCCCTGTCTTCTGCCTCCCTCTCCTCCCTGTCTTCTGCCTCCCTCTCCTCCCTGTCTTCTGCCTCCTTCTCCTCCCTGTCTTCTGCCTCCTTCTCCTCCCTGTCTTCTGCCTCCCTCTCCTCCCTGTCTTCTGCCTCCTTCTCCTCCCTGTCTTCTGCCTCCTTCTCCTCCCTGTCTTCTGCCTCCTTCTCCTCCCTGTCTTCTGCCTCCTTCTCCTCCCTTACGTCTGGAAATGTTACTAGCCGTCAAATCCTTCCTTCCTTTGTCGTTGGAGTTTTGTATGGGGGACAATGAAAGAGTGTGGAATTCGGTCAGTATTTAAGTGAGTCATAATGCTTAGGTTGTTATGAGTGCATTGGTAGTTTTTCTATAAAAGATCATTGGCTAGAATGTTCCCACCTGATCTCGTCTCCTCCCGTCTGCCTTTGCGGACATGTATTTTCATTGTTAGAGTGGTCAGTTGACCATCTCAGTGCCATCTCAGTGCCATCTCAGTGCCATCTCGGTGCCATCTCAGTGCCATCTCAGTGCCATCTCAGTGCCATCTCAGTGCCATCTCAGTACCAGCCCAATAATCCACTCTGACAGTGTTTGTCAGCAGATCTATTTCTCTGTGTGTCATTGCTAATTGAGAGTATGTGGTAAAGGATAGTATAGTACATTGAGGGGAAAAAAGTATTTGATCCCCTGCTGATTTTGTACGTTTGCCCACTGACAAAGACATGATCAGTCTATAATTTTAATGGTAGGTTTATTTGAACAGTGAGAGACAGAATAACAACAACAACAAATCCAGAAAAACGCATGTCAAAAATGTTATAAATTGATTTGCATTTTAATGAGGGAAATAAGTATTTGACCCCTCTGCAAAACATGACTTAGTACTTGGTGGCAAAACCCTTGTTGGCAATCACAGAGGTCAGACGTTTCTTGTAGTTGGCCACCAGGTTTGCACACATCTCAGGAGGGATTTTGTTCCACTCCTCTTTGCAGATCTTCTCCAAGTCATTAAGGTTTCGAGGCTGACGTTTGGCAACTCGAACCTTCAGCTCCCTCCACAGATTTTCTATGGGATTAAGGTCTGGAGACTGGCTAGGCCACTCCAGGACCTTAATGTGCTTCTTCTTGAGCCACTCCTTTGTTGCCTTGGCCGTGTGTTTTGGGTCATTGTCATGCTGGAATACCCATCCACGACCCATTTTCAATGCCCTGGCTGAGGGAAGGAGGTTCTCACCCAAGATTTGACGGTACATGGCCCCGTCCATCGTCCCCTTTGATGCGGTGAAGTTGTCGTGTCCCCTTAGCAGAAAAACACCCCCAAAGCATAATGTTTCCACCTCCATGTTTGACAGTGGGGATGGTGTTCTTGGGGTCATAGGCAGCATTCCTCCTCCTCCAAACACGGCGAGTTGAGTTGATGCCAAAGAGATCCATTTTGGTCTCATCTGACCACAACACTTTCACCCAGTTCTCCACTGAATCATTCAGATGTTCATTGGCAAACTTCAGACGGGCATGTATATGTGCTTTCTTGAGCAGGGGGAACTTGCGGGCGCTGCAGGATTTCAGTCCTTCACGGCGTAGTGTGTTACCAATTGTTTTCTTGGTGACTATGGTCCCAGCTGCCTTGAGATCATTGACAAGATCCTTCTGTGTAGTTCTGGGCTGATTCCTCACCGTTCTCATGATCATTGCAACTCCACGAGGTGAGATCTTGCATGGAGCCCCAGGCCGAGGGAGATTGATAGTTCTTTTGTGTTTCTTCCATTTGCGAATAATCGCACCAACTATTGTCACCTTCTCACCAAGCTGCTTGGCGATGGTCTTGTAGCCCATTCCAGCCTTGTGTAGGTCTACAATCTTGTCCCTGACATCCTTGGAGAGCTCTTTGGTCTTGGCCATGGTGGAGAGTTTGGAATCTGATTGATTGATTGCTTCTGTGGACAGGTGTCTTTTATACAGGTAACAAGCTGAGATTAGGAGCACTCCCTTTAAGAGTGTGCTCCTAATCTCAGCTCGTTACCTGTATAAAAGACACCTGGGAGCCAGAAATCTTTCTGATTGAGAGGGGGTCAAATACTTATTTCCCACATTAAAATGCAAATCAATTCATAACATTTTTGACATGCATTTTTCTGGATTTTTGTTGTTGTTATTCTGTCTCTCACTGTTCAAATAAACCTACCATGAAAATTATAGACTGACCATTTCTTTGTCAGTGGGCAAACGTACAAAATCAGCAGGGGATCAAATACTTTTTCCCTCACTGTAGATCAGGGTTCTTCAATTCCGGTCCTGGAGGGCCGAAACACTTCTGTTTTTTATTTCTACCTGGTAGTTAATTGCACTCACCTGGTGTCCCAGGTCTGAATTAGCCCCTGATTAGAAGGAGAGGATGAAAAACAGAGGTGTTTCGGCCCTCCAGGACTGGAATTGAAGAACCATGCTGTAGATATTCCATTAAAAATCTGCCGTTTCCAGCTACAATAGCTATTTACAACATTAACAATGTCTACACTGTATTTTTTATCAATTTGATGTTATTTTAATGGACAAAAAAAATTGCTTTTCTTTCGAAAACAAGGACATTTCTAAGTGACCCCAAACTTTTGAACGGTAGTGTATATTCTGAATACCGAGTGTAGAAGGCTGCTCCGGTTTGCGGCCAGACTTTAAATACAGAGTGATTGTAGAAGGCTGCTCGGGTTTCAGACTTTTTTAAAGGGACCTTTTTTCATATTCCTTCTCTTCAATTGAAAGATGAAAGCGTTAAATGAAAGTGTTCCTCCTCCTCAGGGTGATCAGGGACCTGTTCCTGTCCTGTAACGGTCTGAACCAGGTGACGGAGCTCATCTACCTGGACCAGACTCGGGCCTGGGCCCTCAAGGTGTTTGAGACGTTAATACTTGGAGTTGGAGTGGAGCACCAGGACCAGGTCCCAGACCAGGAGCACGCCGAGGCCCAGGAGAGAGGGACCATGCTGGGCCTGGCTGAGGAGCTGGGATCCCGTGCGGCTGGAAGTACCGGAGGTCCCATAGGAGAAGGGGGCCCACAGAGCCTTTCCAAGTTCTACGAGTGTCTAAAAGAGGCATGCCCAAGGAGGTGGACACAGAGTGGTCCAGGGGCTGTAAGTGGGAGGGGCCAGGGAGAGACCCATCTGAACACCATCAACCTCTTCCTGTGTGTGGCGTTCCTCTGCGTCAGCAAGGAGGCCGACTCGGACCGTGACTCGGTAAACGACTCGGAGGATACGTCGGGGTACGACAGTACGGCTTCAGAGCCTCTGGGAGGGAGACTCCCCTGCCTGTCACCTGACAGCGTGGCCCTGCCCTCCAAGGATCAGGTGTTGTGTTTCGCACAATGTCTAGTTTAGTGTGTTAATGTTAGGGCTGTCAAACAATTCAAATATTGAATCACGTTAATGGCATTAGTTAATCACAATTAATCAGGATTCATTTCAATTTTTGAATTTGCTCAAAGTTGTCCATAAAGAAAGATTTTTCCATTTTAAAAGCATTGCATTGAGTTACAGGCATACTGTGATTGTAAGAGACGGAAACACAAAATGATCTACGTCAGAATGTTTTAATAGCATTTTCACTATAACACAAAATTCACTAACGTAGCTACAGCTATTAATGCTTCCAATGTTTCAGTAGACCTACTCCCTCTGATCAATGTTTCAGTAGACCTACTCCCTCTGATCAATGTTTCAGTAGACCTACTCACTCTGATCAATGTTTCAGTAGGCCTACTCCCTCTGATCAATGTTTCAGTAGGCCTACTCTCTCTGATCAATGTTTCAGTAGGTCTACTCACTCTGATCAATGTTTCAGTAGGACTACTCCCTCTGATCAATGTTTCAGTAGGCCTACTCCCTCTGATCAATGTTTCAGTAGGCCTACTCTCTCTGATCAATGTTTCAGTAGGTCTACTCACTCTGATCAATGTTTCAGTAGGTCTACTCACTCTGATCAATGTTTCAGTAGGTCTACTCCCTCTGATCAATGTTTCAGTAGGTCTACTCCCTCTGATCAATGTTTCAGTAGGCCTACTCTCTCTGATCAATTTTTCAGTAGGCCTACTCCCTCTGATCAATGTTTCAGTAGGTCTACTCCCTCTGATCAATGTTTCAGTAGGTCTACTCCCTCTGATCAATGTTTCAGTAGGTCTACTCCCTCTGATCAATGTTTCAGTAGGTCTACTCACTCTGATCAATGTTTCAGTAGGTCTACTCCCTCTGATCAATGTTTCAGTAGACTACTCCCTCTGATCAATGTTCTTGAAGTTTAACACTTGCATACAGCACACACACATTCTCTCTTTCTCTCCACACGCACACACACACACAGCTTTAAGTACTGTTAAAGCTTCAGTCATTCTAAATGAGTGTGACTATAGGAAAAAAGAACTGTCTCTATGGATACAAAGAGCTTTTAAACTTGACTAACATTGTTCTGAAAACACTGGAACCATCTGTACTGTTCAGATAACTTTACACACAGAGTCCCTCCCTCCCACACCCTCGCTCCCACTTCCTCTCACACCCTCGCTCCCACTTCCTCCCACACCCTCGCTCCCACTTCCTCCCACACCCTCGCTCCCACTTCCTCCCACACCCTCGCTCCCACTTCCTCCCACACCCTCGCTCCCACTTCCTCTCACACCCTCGCTCCCACTTCCTCCCACACCCTCGCTCCCACTTCCTCTCACACCTCGCTCCCACTTCCTCCCACACCTCGCTCCCACTTCCTCCCACACCCTCGCTCCCACTTCCTCTCACACCCTCGCTCCCACTTCCTCTCACCCTCGCTCCCACTTCCTCCCACACCCTCGCTCCCACTTCCTCCCACACCCTCGCTCCCACTTCCTCTCACACCCTCGCTCCCACTTCCTCTCACACCCTCGCTCCCACTTCCTCCCACACCCTCGCTCCCACTTCCTCCCACACCCTCGCTCCCACTTCCTCTCACACCCTCGCTCCCACTTCCTCTCACACCCTCGCTCCCACTTCCTCCCACACCCTCGCTCCCACTTCCTCCCACACTATTGATATTGATGACTGCGTTGTTGGGAAAGAGCAAGGAAGAAAGTCATTTCACTGTATTAGTGCACGTGACTATAAAACTTAAAACACACATCGTCTTTCACACCCCTCTCTTTCACACCCCAGTCTTTCCCACCCCAGTCTTTCACACCCCAGTCTTTCCCACCCCAGTCTTTCCCACCCCAGTCTATCACACCCCAGTCTATCACACCCCAGTCTTTCCCACCCCAGTCTATCACACCCCAGTCTATCACACCCCAGTCTTTCCCACCCCAGTCTTTCCCACCCCAGTCTATCACACCCCAGTCTATCACACCCCAGTCTTTCCCACCCCAGTCTATCCCACCCCAGTCTATCCCACCCCAGTCTATCCACGTCTATCCCACCCCAGTCTATCCACCCCAGTCTATCACACCCCAGTCTATCCCACCCCAGTCTTTCCCACCCCAGTCTTTCCCACCCCAGTCTATCCCACCCCAGTCTATCACACCCCAGTCTTTCCCACCCCAGTCTATCCCACCCCAGTCTATCCCACCCCAGTCTTTCAGTCTTTCCCACAGCACCCCAGTCTTTCCCACCCCAGTCTTTCCCACCCCAGTCTTTCCCACCCCAGTCTTTCCCACCCCAGTCTTTCCCACCCCAGTCTTTCCCACCCCAGTCTTTCACACCCCAGTCTATCCCACCCCAGTCTTTCACACCCCTCTCTTTCACACCCCAGTCTTTCATACCCCAGTCTACCTTTGAAGCATCTCTTTGAGGAGCCTATTCCTGTTCAGGTCTACCTGTGCCATCTAGATGTGTGCATAGCCTAGTTAGTTCAAGGAATCAGCTTGCTTGCTTGCTAGGTAACATGACTAGCTAGCTACACAATGTTGTTTGTTATCAAAACAAAACAATTGGGGTTTAAAGCGGCCCGCCGATCTGCGGCAGAATGAAGGAACACACAGTGCCTTCAGACAGTATTCACACCCCTTGACCTTTTCCACATTTTGTTGTGTTACAGCCTAAAATTGATTAAATTGAGGTTTTTGGTCTCTGGCTTCACTCAATACCCCATAATGTCAAAGTGGAATTATGTTTTTCAATTTTATTTACAAATTAATTACAAATGAAAAACTGAAATGACTTGAGTCAATAAGTATTCAACCCCTTTGAAATGGCAAGCCTAAATAAGTTCAGGAGTAAAAAAAAAAAAGCTTAACAAGTCACATAATAAGTTGCATGGACTCACTCTGAGGGGTACCTATGGGTAGATTAAAGAAAAAGCAGACATTGAATATCCCTTTGAGCATGGTGAAGTTATTAATTACACTTTGGAATGTGTATCAATACACCCAGTCACTACAAAGCTACAGGTGTCCTTCCTAACTCAGTTGCCGGAGAAGAAAGAAACCTCTCAGGGATTTCAACATGAGGCCAAAGGTGACTTTTAAACAGTTAGTTTATTGGCTGTGATAAGAGAAAACTGAGGATGGATCAACAACATTGTAGTTACTCCACAATACTAACCTAAATGACAGAGTGAAAAGAAGGAAGCCTGTAAAGAATACAAATATTCCAAAACATGCATCCTGTTTGCAACAAGGCACTAAACTAATACTGCAAAAAAAATAGCTAAGCAATTAACTTTTTTTCCTCATTACAAAATTGTATGTTTGGGGCAAATCCAATACAACACATTACTGAGTACCACTCTCCATATTTTCAAGCGTAGTGGTGGCTGCATCATGTTATGGGTATGCTTGTAATCGTTAAGGGCTGGGGAGTTTCCAGGATAAAAAAGAAACGGAATGGAGCTAAGCACAGGCAAAATCCTTGAGGCAAACCTGGTTCAGTCTGCTTTCCACCAGACACTGGGAGATTAATTACCTTTCAGAAGGACAATAACCTAAAACACAAGGCCAAATCTACACTGGAGTTGCTTACGAAGAAGACAGTGAATGAGTGGGCGAGTTACAGTTTTGACTTAAATCTGCTTGAGAATTTATGGCAAGACCTGAAAATGGTTGTCTAGCAATGATCAACAACCAATTTGACGGAGCTTGAAGAATTTTGAAAAGAATAATGGGCAAATGTTGCACCATCCAGGTGCGGAAATCTCTTAGAGACTGACCCAGAAAGACTGACAGCTGTAATCGCTGCTAAAGGTGATTCTAACATGTATTGACTCGGGGGGTTGAATACTTATGTAATCAAGATACACTGAGTGTACAAAACATTAGGAACACCTTCCTAATATTGAGTTGCACCCGATTGAAGTGGATTCAATAAGTTACATTGACCAGGTGAAAGCTATGATCCTTATTAGTCTATTCCATGGAAAGAGCTCCTGTTCCTAATGTTTTGTCTACTGTATATTAGTGTTTTATTTTTTAATAAATTCAGACATTTGTAAGACATTTTTCTTCCACTTCGACACTTGAGTATTTTGTGTAGATCGTTGGCAGAAAATGACAATTAAATCAATTTTAATCCCACTTTGTAACACAACAAAATGTGGAAAACGTCAAGGGGTGTGAATCCTTCCTGAAGGCACTGTAGCTCCGGTAATATTGGGCATAACGTCGACATGATTTTGGCTACACGGTCTTCAGATATGTAAAGGCCCAAGCAAAGAATGCAGCTGTGTTCCGTGTTGTGTTCTGCGCTTAAAAGGTTCCGTGCTGAACATGTGCGCTTAAAAGGTTCCGTGCAGTGAAGAAATGGAGATGCGATTTAACAGAGTCAAAACATTTTACGTGATAAACATGTCACGCATTCACATTATTAACGCGATAACTTTGACAGCCCTAATTAATATCAAGTATTTCAGAGTGTATACTATATATCATATTTACATTTTTGTCATTTACCAAATAGATTATATATATATATATATATATATATATATATAATATATATATATATATATATATATAATAAATATATTACCTAATAATATATTAAATAATACATCTAATCTTTGAACTTTAACAGGTGCGGCGTGCGGCGGACGTGTGGTCGGTGTGTCGCTGGATCTACCTGGCGAGTCCCGTGTTCCAGAGACAGTTCTACCGGCTCGGGGGACTAGACGTCTGTTCCCGCCTCATGACCATGGTCATCCAAAATCTCACCTCTAAGACCAAGGATGGCAAGAAGAAGAGAGATGGGAAGGCTAGCCCTGACTCCCCTGCCCCATCACCAACCTCTACGCCAACCCCAGTTGTGCCAGGTTTGATCGATTGATTGATTTTATTTGACAGTTACAAAAAATACAAATACACAATACATGCATTTTAAAACTTGACAGGGATGACACAAGGACTTATGTCCATTGAGGTCCCTTAAAGTGCATCAGCCTTTCTTAAAGTATGGTTTGCAACCCAAAGTGGGTCGTGACGTGTTAAAGGTGGGTCGCGATGTCAGGGTAAAAAAATAAACATACAGTACCTGTCAAAAGATTGGACACACCTACTCCTTCAAGGGTTTCTCTTAATTTTTTTTACTATTTTTTACATTGTAGAATAATAGTGAAGACATAAACACTATGAAATAACACATATGGAATCATGTAGTAACCAAAAAAGTGTTAAACAAATCAAAATATATTTTATATTTGAGATTCTTCAAAGTAGCCACCCTTTGCCTTGATAACAGCTTTGCACACTCTTGGCATTCTCTCAACCAGCTTCACCTGGAATGCTTTTCCAACAGTCTTGAAGGAGTTCCCTCATATGCTGAGCACTTGTTGGCTGCTTTTCCTTCACTCTGCGGTCCAACTCATCCCAAACCATCTCAATTGGGTTGAGGTCGGGTGATTGTGGAGGCCAGGTCATCTGATGCAGCACTCCATCACTCTCCTTCTTGGTCAAATAGCCCTTACACAGCCTGGAGGTGTGTTGGGTCATTGTCCTGTTGAAAAACAAATGATAGTCCCACTAAGCCCAAACCAGATGGGATGGCGTATCGCTGCAGAATGCTGTGGTAGCCATGCTGGTTAAGTGTACCTTGAATTCTAAAAGAATCACAGACAGTGTCACCAGCAAAGCACCCCCACACCATCACACCTCCTCCTCCATGCTTCACGGTGGGAACCACACATGCGGAGATCATTCGTTCACCTACTCTGCGTCTCACAAAGACCTGGCGGTTGGAACCAATAATCTCAAATTTTGACTCATCAGCCAAAAAGGACAGATTTCCACCAGTCTAATGTCCATTGCTCATTTTTCTTGACTCAAGCAAGTCTCTTCTTCTTATTGGTGTCCTTTAGTAGTGGTTTCTTTGCAGTAATTCGACCATGAAGGCCTGATTCACGCAGTCTCCTCTGAACAGTTGATGTTGAGATGTGTCTTTGACTCGAACTCTGTGAAGCATTTATTTGGACTGCAATTTCTGAGGCTGGTAACTCTAATGAACTTATCCTCTGCAGCAGAGGTAACTCTGGGTCTTCCATTCCTGTGGCGGTCCTCATGAGAGCCAGTTTCATCATAGCGCTTGATGGTTTTTGCGACTGCACTTGAAGAAACTTTCAAAGTTCTTGAAATGTTCCGAATTGACTGACGTTCGTGTCTTAAAGTAATGATGGACTGTCGTTTCTCTTCGCTTATTTGAGCTGTTCTTGCCATAATATGGACTTGGTCTTTTACCAAATAGGGCTATCTTCTGTATACCACCCCTACCTTGTCACAACACAACTGATTGGCTCAAACGCATTAAGAAGGAAAGAAATTCCACAAATTAACTTTTAAGAAGGCACACCTGTTAATTGAAATGCATTCCAGTTGACTACCTCATGAAGCTGGTTGAGAGAATGCCAAGAGTGTGCAAAGCTGTCATCAAGGCAAATGGTGGCTACTTCGAAGAATCTCAAATATAAAATATATTTTGATTTGTTTAACACGTTTTTGGTTACTACAGGATTCCATATGTGTTATTTCATAGTTTTGATGTCTTCACTATTATTCTACAATGTAGAAAATAGTCAAAATTTGGAAAAACCCTGGAATGAGTAGATGTGTCCAAACTTTTTACTGGTACTGTACATATGAATATATAATATTTTTGGGGAACTCAGTCGGGGTCTCAACTTACTGTTGAGAGTTAGAATAGTAGAATGCACAAGATGCAATTTAAAAATAAAAGCAGTTTTTCTCTTGTTATTTCAGTCGCTGACAGTCACTCAATTAGCCATGTCAGCTAACAATTTTTAGATTGGTAAAAACACTTGTGGTAACTCTGACCTCCAGGTGCCCCCCATTTGATGTTGTTAGTCACTCTCACTCAGAGATCATGTTAACATGGCATAAGTCATGGCAATATGTGTAGAATTTCAGGAAATTAGCTTTAAAACTGCAAAGGTTTCTCTCCACCCCATGGCAAAATGGGTAGAATTGCATGACATTTTTTTATAAAATTGCAACATTTTCTCTCTGCCGCATGGCTAAATGTGTTTCAGGAAATGAACTTGAAAACTTCTGTTTTTTCCTCTTTGCCGTCAAGAGGCAGAGAGAAATATGAATCCAACCAAATCTCGCTTAGGACCCCAAAAGGAAGCATGGTTTCATGAGCTAGCGTCCCAGGAAATCACTGAATTTCTAATTTGGGTCCCAGGTTGAAAAAGTTGAAGAACCCCTGCATTACGTAGATACAGACATGAAAACGGTTCTATGGCTCAGTCATCAGCCAGCTTTTGCCATTCTGTTTGAAAGGTTGCACCACCCTGGGAGTGGAGGATCCAGGGAAGGACCCAGCTGGAGCTGTGAGCCCAGACCAGGGTGGGCAGGGGCAGGGGAAGGGGACCCAGAAGGATCCTTCCAGGAGGCTGGATGAAGGGTGGCCTCTACAGAGCATCAGAATGCTGGAGGCCCTGCTAGCTATCTGCCTGCACAGCGCTAACTCAGGCCTGCAGAGGATCGAACCGGAGCTTTCATTCCAGGTACCTATCAATCAGCCCCATATCAATCAGCCCCATATCAATCAGCCCCATATCAATCAGCCCCATATCAATCAGCCCCATATCAATCAGCCCCATATCAATCAGCCCCATATCAATCAGCCCCATATCAATCAGCTCCAGAGTGTTGGGCCAGTAACCGAAAGGTCACTGGTTCGAAAACCCGAGCCGACAAGGTGAAACATCTGCCTATGTGCTCTTGAGCAAGGCACTTAAACATAATTTGCTCCAGGGTTGCTGTACTACTATGGCTGACCCTGTAAAACAACACATTACACTGGACCTATCATACTACTATGGCTGACCCTGTAAAACAACACATTACACTGGACCTATCATACTACTATGGCTGACCCTGTAAAACAACACATTACACTGGACCTATCATACTACTATGGCTGACCCTGTAAAACAACACATTACACTGGACCTATCATACTACTATGGCTGACCCTGTAAAACAACACATTACACTGCACCTATCATACTACTATGGCTGACCCTGTAGAACAACACATTACACTGGACCTATCATACTACTATGGCTGACCCTGTAAAACAACACATTACACTGGACCTATCATACTACTATGGCTGACCCTGTAAAACAACACATTACACTGGACCTATCATACTACTATGGCTGACCCTGTAAAACACCACATTACACTGGACCTATCATACTACTATGGCTGACCCTGTAAAACAACACATTACACTGGACCTATCTGGTGTATGTGACAATAAAACATATTTCTTTACTCCTTTGAAAGTGACAGATTGCATTCTACCTTTAAGGTAGATGAAAACATGCCCATATACTGTATGGTTGCTGTCTTGCAAGCACCGAACCAACTTTGCTATTTTGTGATTCTTTTGGCATTTATCGTTACTTTTTTAGCACGAAATGTATCATTTCTTATGAGCGACAATAACTTTTTAACAACCTCAATTCTGGCTTCAACTTCGACTCATCTGCCCTTGGCTCTTTGTGTATCTCCGACCCAATCTTCGGACTACCCAAGAAGAAATGCCGGCGAAAAGAGGCAGGAGAGCGGGTGTCCTGGTGAGACTAAGGCAAAGGGGAAACCGGCCACCACTCCCCTCCATTCTATTTGTTAATAGAATCATTTGATAATAAGATGGATGACCTCCGGTCGCAGATTTGCTATCAACTGGACTCTCGTAACTGCAATATTCTGTTTTTCTGAAACATGGCTTTCGGACAAGATACCCCCTATGGCTATCCAACTCGATGGATTCTCCATTCAGCGAGCGGACAGGACATCGGATTCAGGGAAATCCAGAGGGGGAGGGGTATGTCTCTTCATCAACAGCAAATGGTGTGCAGGCTCGTAACACAGTGGAAGTCTCGACAAATGCCGCCCCTTCTACCTCCCGAGAGAGTTGTCATCTGTTATCATGACTGCTGTATATATTCCACCTCAGAACAACAAGCTGGCCCTTAACCAACTGTACCAGGCTATAAACACGCAGGAAACCATGCACCCGGAGGCTGCTTTCCTTGTTGCTGGTGATTTTAATTCCGCATCATTAAGACACATGATGCTAAACTTCTATCAACATGTCTCCTTCGCCACTAGGGGCAATAAAGGCCTAGACCACTGTTACTCAACCCACAAGCAAGAATACAAGGTCCTCCCTTGTCTCCCTTCAGAAAATCATATCACGAGGCTATACTCCTGCTTCCTGTTTACAAACAGAAGCTCAAATCACGAAGTACCCGTGACATGAGCCGTAGAGAAATGGTCCACTGAATCAGAGGCTATGCTGCAGGACTGTTTTGCTAGCGCTGACTGAAATGTGTTCCAGGACTAACCACCTACGTCACTGGCTTCATCGGGAAAACGCTTCGCCGACGTTGTCCCCGCAGTGAAACCTCTTTTGGTTTACACACACCAAACCCCTCCCCCTGCCTCTCATCTCAACAAAGTTGAGAGATCACATCTTCCATTTGAGGTTTGGTCCAAACGAATCGCTCATATGGAAACACATTGAGACATTATTTTACTGTAATAGAGGAGAAGTTAACTTTTCTAACGATACCCTTTTTATGTCTCAGCTATTCAAATTGCGCGCAGACCAGACCCTACTAAAATGAGAGTATTAATGAACATTGATTCTGGAAAATTAATGCTCAGTTTATTGCGCATGGCATTGGGTTACCACATACCACTGGCAGCATTTTAGCCATAGACTGTTATACTAGCTGTCTAGTCAGTGTTTTATAAAGGTGAAATAAGCAAAAAGCACAATTATATAAGGAATTGGCAACTCGTTCTAATTCTGAGAAATGAGGTAGGCCACTTGATTTCAACATCTGAACAAAGTGGACAGGCTAACATGC
The DNA here is from genome assembly GCF_020615455.1 of Coregonus clupeaformis. Classification (NCBI taxonomy): domain Eukaryota; kingdom Metazoa; phylum Chordata; class Actinopteri; order Salmoniformes; family Salmonidae; genus Coregonus; species Coregonus clupeaformis. The sequence continues at coordinate 94,549,743 of NC_059192.1, forward strand.
TTTTCAAACAGTTGGAGACAGACAGAATGGTGTGTTCATAACAATTCAACCTTGTTAGCTAGCAAATAAATCCAAGTTGCCTAAATGTCACAAACGAGGCTCTCGCTGTTCCTCCTGCTCACCACCAGAGGGAACCCTCTCCTGAGTATTAAACCCCTGAACTTCATTTCCCACATACCTGGCTCTGATTACCGTTGCACCTGACTCCCATCAGTAGACTATTTAGGTGCTCTCTAACTCTCTCTCTTTGCGAAGTCTTGTTAGCCCTGGTGATCATTGCTGTGCGTTTTTCGCCTGTGTCTGTCTACCCCGGATTACTCTGGACTGTTTTTCCCTCCTTGATTGTTTGCTGTCTGCCTTGGACTATATTCTTTACTGGACTGATTGTTGTAGCTTGCTGCCCTGCATCTGACCTTATGCCTGTACCTGGATTACGGTTGCCTTATCCCTACTGTTGTGTCTGCTGGCGATTGACCCTGTTTGTGCGACCAAGCTTGTAATAAAACTGCAAATGGATCCTCACTCTCCTGGGCGTCATTACAGAAGTTACTTCGCCAACACCACGATCCAGCAGCTCTGGTTCAGATGTCCACGGAGATCTCCACTCCAAGCTAACCAACTTCGCCATTCATCAACAGCAGCTAACCTTCTATTTAACTACAGTAACAGAGGAACTCGTCAGGGCGCTTCAGAGGTTGCCGGTGTCGCTAGCGAACCCAGCCCCTCCTCAGCCGAGCGCCTGAGTGTGGGCGTCTCCACCACCGTCACTCACAGTTAACCCATGTCTGGCTCTCCCTGATAAATTCGGCGGCAACCCAACTAAAAGTAAGGGATTTCTCTGCAATGTTCGCTATTCATTGATCAACAACCAGCTCGATGTATGTCACCGTGCCAGCAAGAATTTCCTTGGTATGCTCACTCCTCACTGACAAAGCGTTAGTGGTCCGGCGGTTTGGAGAGAGGATGGCACTGCTTTCCCATCGTTTGGTACCTTTCTTCGCGCTTCCGGGAAATATTTGAACACCGGAGGGAAGTATGAGAGCTGATGACCGACTACTGGCGTTGAGCCAGGGCAGAATACCGCAGCAGAATATGCTTTGACATTTCGCACTCTAGCAGCTCAAACCGACTGGGTGGAGAGCACACTTAAACTGCTCTTTCGCAAGGGACTCAGCTTGGAGTTGCAATCAACCTGGCTGCCGAGATGAAGGGGAGATCGCTGAATCAATTCATCGAACTAACCATTCAGATTGACAATCCCCTGATTCGTTACTCGTCCACTCAGAGCGGTACCCACCAGCTGCACAATACCGGTCACTCTGTTCTCAAACTGAACCCATGCAGCTCGGATATACTCACCTGACTCCGGAAAAGCGAAGCGCCGCATACGTCAACATCTCTGCCTCTATTGTGGTCCCGGGCCATCTGAGGGCGTTTTGCCCCACCAGACCACCTCCTCGTAATCCCTCTTCGGTGAGTCCTTGTGTTCAAGCACATCACTCCAGTTCCTGCATCAAAGTACCTATAGTATTATCTCTAGAGGGCAATCAGATATCCACATCAGCTCTATTAGACTCCAGGAGCAGCCCGGGAACTTTATGTCTCACGAGTTTGCCCAACAACAACAACTCCCATTAATCTCCTGTAACTCTCAATTGGCAGTGGGCGCTAGATGGGGCGGCCTCTCGGCGATGGGAGGGTCCTGCACACCACCGTGGACCTTCAACTACAGACCGGTACCCTTCACACTGGGGTAATTCGTTTCTCTCATTTCATCACCTCCTAGCCCGGTTATTCTTGGACTCCCCTAGCTAAGTCAACATAATCCCCTCATCTCATGGAGGCGTATCATCGAATGGGACCCGTCATGTCACTCCAAATGCTTAAACTAGCAGCCCTTCACTCTCCATTCAGACCGTCACGCTAAAGGGAGCCGGTCCTTTTCCCCACTCTTCCCATTGAGTACTCTGACCTCATCGAAGCTTTTAGCAAGACCAAGGCGATGGAACTCCCTTCCCACCCGATCAAGCGACTGTTCCTCGCGAACTATTACCAGGCACAACACCACCTATCGAGTCTTCCCTCTATCACAACCCGAATCAGAAGCCATGAACAACTACATCGGGAGGAACTTTGAAGGGGTTCATTAAGCGTCGACATCACCTGCACCTCTGGCTTCTTCTTTGCTAAAGAAAGAGCGGTGGCCTGCGGTCTTATCTCCGGTCTCACGACATCACCGTCAATTTCGTTATCCTTTACCGTGGTACCAGCTGCCCTAGAACAACTCCATAAAGCCAAGTACTTCTCCAAACTGGACCTCCATGCGCCTACAATCTCATTCGCATCCGGGGCCGGTGATGAATGGAAGACAGCCTTCTCTACCAGCACTGGGCACTATGAGTATTTGGTTATGCCTTTCGGGCTGTCCATTAGTCCGTCCGTATTTCAGTCGTTTATCAATGGCGTCTTTGGACATGCTTAATCGTTGGGTAATTGTTTACGTCGGTGACATTCTCGTCTATTCAACACCTATAAGGAACACGTGCAGCACGTGAGAACAGTATTACAGCGACTCATTGATCAGCAATTATACGCCAAAGCAGAAAGTGCGAATTTCACCAGACTTCCACGTCTTTCTTGGGTCTACATCATCAGCCAGGAAAGAGTCGCCATGGGCGAGAAGAAGGTCAAGGCCGTTCTAACTGGCCACTGCCAGTAACCTTAGTTACAAGCGCTTCTTGGGATTTGCTAACTTCTCCGGCGCTTCATCAGGAATTTCAGCTCGGTAGCCTCTCCCTTACCCTCTATGACTAAGAGAAATGCCACGACACCTCACCTGGTCAACTACAGCACAGGAGGCTTTCGCCCAGAACCTCAAGTCACGTTTCACATCGGCCCCCATCCTCCACCACCCTAATCCTGAAATCCCGTTTACAGTGGAGGTGGGCGCTTCTAATACGGGCATTGGAGCCATCTCTCTCACAGCGGCACGGATCCCCACTCAAGCCTATCCGGCTATTACTCCCGCAAACTTAGTCCAGCCGAACAGAACTACGGCGTCGGTAACCGAGAACTGTTGGCCATGAAAGCAGCTTATGGAGGAGTGGCGTCATTGGCTGGAGGAGCTAAACACCGTTTGTGATTCTAACTGACCACAAGAATCTGGAGTACTTGCGATCTGCCAAGAGACCGAATCCCAGACAAGCGAGGTGGGCTCTCTTCTTTACGATTTGACTTCACGTTACCTATCGTCCCGGTTCAAAACACCAAAGCAGGCCTGCATTGTCACGCCAACACGGCGGTGTGGTTCCCACTGAATCCAGGAAACCCTGCTTCCTGAGTCATTAATCGTGGCCCCTATTCAGTGGGACATATGACAGAGCTCACCCCAGGCCAATTCACAAAGGACCCCTCCTCCCGAATGCCCCCCTAACAAAACTTTTTGTACCTCAAGATCTCTGTCAGAAAGTGCTACAGCAAGTTCACTCCAGTACTCAGCTCCGGTCATCCTGGAATCGCTGCCACTGTTCACCTGCTTCAGAGCAGCTTTTGGTGGCCAACCTTGCGGGCAACACAATAAAATTCATTAACGAATGCACCACCTGTAACACAAGCAAACATCTCAGACAACTACCATCGGGCCTACTGCAACCACTGCCAGTTCCCCACGACCATGGTCCCATCTTGCCATAGACTTTATTACCGATCTTCCCAAGTCCAATGGGAACACCACAATACTCACTGTCATAGATCGCTTCTCCAAGGCCTGCCGGTTGATTCCACTTCCCAAATTGCCTACTGCATTGGAAACAGCCGAACTCATGTGCAACCTTGTGTTTGGCTTCTATGGCTGCCTGGACATCGTGTCGGATCGGGGGCCCCAATTCACATCCAGAGTATGGTCAGCATTCTTCCAACAACTCAACATCAACATTAGCCCTCACGTCAGGATATCACCCACAATCTAATGGTCAGACAGAACGCCTCAATCAGGAAGTCACCCGGTTTCTCAGAACCTACTGTCATCAGAACCAAGCAGATTGGAGTCGATTCCTCATGTGGGCGGAGTATGCACAGAACTCCTCCCGAAACCCTCCACCGGTCTAACTCCCATTCCAATGTGTAATGGGCTTCAACCCCCTATTTCCATGGTCAAACCCACCGAGGTACCCTCTGTTAGCGACTGGCTCCAGAGAAGCGAGGACATCTGGAGTCAGGCTCACACCCACCTGCTACGTGCTGTCCAGGAGACAGAAGTTGCAGGCCAATCGTCACCGTCGCCCCAATCCCGAATATACTCCAGGTCAATGGGTCTGGCTATCCACTCGAGACCTGCGCCTCAGACTTCCTTGCAAGAAACTCAGTCCCAGGTATGTAGGTCCCTTCCAAGTGTTAAACAGATTACACCAGTTTCCTTCCGTTTGGCATTACCCTCTAGTTAAGTATCTCTCCCACTTTTCATGTATCACTTCTCAAACCCGCTGGTGGTCCGAAGCGGAGGAAGAAGAGCAGACCAGTGATCAGGGCCCCCCCCCCACCCATCTTGGTGGACGGCGAGAGGCATATCAGGTTCGAGATCTACTCGATTCCAGAGCGCCGGGGCAGGCTCCTCCAATATCTGGTGGATTGGGAGAGCACGGACCGGGAAGCGATCCTGGTTATACAGAGGACATACTCGACCCCGCACTCATGACTGAGTTCCATAGGGCGCCCCGGAGATCCCGGCCCCCGACCTCGAGGAAGACCCCGGCGTCGTTCGACACTTTGGTCAGAGCGCTCGCAGGGGGGGGCTCCTGTCCCTAACAGGCTCTCGCTGTTCCTCCTGCTCACCACCAGAGGGAACCCTCTCTGAGTATTAAACCCCTGAACTTCATTTCCCACATACCTGGCTCTGATTACCGTTGCACCTGACTCCCATCAGTAGACTATTTAGGTGCTCTCTAACTCTCTCTCTCTTTGCGAAGTCTTGTTAGCCCTGGTGATCATTGCTGTGCGTTTTTGCCTGTGTCTGTCTACCCGTGGATTTACTCTGGACTGTTTTTCCCTCCTTGATTGTTTGCTGTCTGCCTTGGACTATATTCTTTACTGGACCGGTTGTTGTAGCTTGCTGCCTGCACTGACCTTATGCCTGTACCTGGATTACGGGTTGCCTTATCCCTACTGTTGTGTCTGCTGGCGATTGACCCTGTTTGTACGACCAAGCTTGTAATAAAACTGCAAATGGATCCTCACTCTCCTGGAGCGTCATTACACTAAACTTGAAATATATATTAGCTGTCTAATCACTAGCACATGGGCTTGAGAGATTGTTGATGAGACCTGTGTTAATTTTCTACAGCCTAATGCCTGCTAGAAGAAGTTAGTCATTATTAGTGAATGTGCATTATGCATGGTTTTAGTTAAATTTGTAACAAAAAGGGCATTTTCATAGCCAGAGTTGAAAGCCAGATCAGTGATTATTGCAAAAAAAAGCAGGTTAAAGTATTTTGACCCTGTAGACAAAACTCGATTTATTACTACCATTACGCTGCTGTTTGTTGATTATTCAGGACCATTAGTATCGACAGTCAGGTCCATACATATTTGGACATTGACCATGTTATTATTATTCAGCTGTCTACCACAGCATATTGGAGTTGGAATTAAATAATAAAGTGCAGACTTTCAGCTTTAATTTGAGGGTATTTACATCCAAATGGGGTGAACGGTGAAGGAATTACAGCACTTTTTATATGTGGTCCCCCCCCCCCTTTTTAAGGGACATAAAGTCATTGGACAATTGGCTGCTCAGCTGTTCCATGACCAGGTGTGTGATTGGCTGCTCAGCTGTTCCATGACCAGGTGTGTGATTGGCTGCTCAGCTGTTCCATGACCAGGTGTGTGATTGGCTGCTCAGCTGCTCCATGACCAGGTGTGTGTTTGGCTGCTCCATGACCAGGTGTGTGTTTGGCTGCTCAGCTGTTCCATGGCCAGGTGTGTGATTGGCTGCTCAGCTGTTCCATGACCAGGTGTGTGATTGGCTGCTCAGCTGCTCCATGACCAGGTGTGTGTTTGGCTGCTCAGCTGTTCCATGACCAGGTGTGTGATTGGCTGCTCAGCTGTTCCATGGCCAGGTGTGTGTTTGGCTGCTCAGCTGTTCCATGACCAGGTGTGTGATTGGCTGCTCAGCTGTTCCATGACCAGGTGTGTGTTTGGCTGCTCAGCTGTTCCATGACCAGGTGTGTGATTGGCTGCTCAGCTGTTCCATGACCAGGTGTGTGATTGGCTGCTCAGCTGTTCCATGACCAGGTGTGTGATTGGCTGCTCAGCTGCTCCATGACCAGGTGTGTGATTGGCTGCTCATCTGTTCCATGACCAGGGGTGTGATTGGCTGCTCAGCTGTTCCATGACCAGGTGTGTGTTTGGCTGCTCAGCTGTTCCATGACCAGGTGTGTGTTTGGCTGCTCCATGACCAGGTGTGTGTTTGGCTGCTCAGCTGTTCCATGGCCAGGTGTGTGTTTGGCTGCTCAGCTGTTCCATGACCAGGTGTGTGATTGGCTGCTCAGCTGCTCCATGACCAGGTGTGTGTTTGGCTGCTCAGCTGTTCCATGACCAGGTGTGTGATTGGCTGCTCAGCTGTTCCATGACCAGGTGTGTGATTGGCTGCTCAGCTGCTCCATGACCAGGTGTGTGATTGGCTGCTCAGCTGTTCCATGACCAGGGGTGTGATTGGCTGCTCAGCTGTTCCATGACCAGGTGTGTGTTTGGCTGCTCAGCTGTTCCATGACCAGGTGTGTGTTTGGCTGCTCCATGACCAGGTGTGTGATTGGCTGCTCAGCTGTTCCATGACCAGGTGTGTGTTATTCCCTCATTAGTTCATTTACAAGGAAGCAGATAAAAGGTCTAGAGTTGATTTCTAGTGTGGCATTTGCATTTGGAATCTGTTGCTGTTAACCCTCAATATGAAGGCCAAAGAGCTGAGTGAAGCAAGCCATCATTAGGCTGAAAAATCTAAACAAACCCATCAGAGAGAAAGCAAAAACATTAGTTGTGGACAAATCAACTATTTGGTACATTCTTAAAAAGAAAGAACGCACTTGTGAGCTCAGGAACACCAAAAGGCCCGGAAGACCACAGAAAACAACTGTGGTGAATGACAGAATAATGATTTCCCTGGTGAAGAAAAACCCCTTGACAACAGTTGGCCAGATCAAGAACACCCTCCAGGAGGTAGGAGTATCTGTGTCAAAGTCAAGAGAAGACTTCACCAGAGTAAATACAGAGGGTTTACCACAAGATTTAAACCATTGGTAAGCCTCAAAAACAGGAAGACCAGATTAAAAACCTTAAAAAGCCTGAACAGTTCTGGAACAACATCCCATGGACAGATGAGACAAAGATCAACTTGTACCAGAATGATGGGAAGAGAAGATCATGGAGAAGGGAAGGAACTGCTCATGATCCGAAGCATACCACCTCATCTGGGAAGCATGGTGGAGGTAGTGTTATGGCGTGGGCATGTATGGCTGCCAATGATACTGGTTCCCTTGTATTTATTGATGTGACTGCTGACAAAAGTAGCAGGATGAATTCTGAAGTGTTTAGGGCTTTTTTACCTGCTCAGATTCAGCCAAATGCTTCAAAACTCATTGGACTACGCTTCACAGTGCAGATGGACAATGACCCGAATCATACTGCGAAAGCAACCCAATACTTTTTTTTTAAGGCACAGAAGTGGAATGTTCTGCAATGGCCAAGTCAATCACCTGACCTGAAACCAATTGAGCATGCATTCACTTGCTGAATGCAAAACTGAAGGCAAAACGCCCCAAGAACAAGCAGGAACTGAAGACAGCTGTAGGAAAGGCCTGGCAGAGCATCACCAGGGAAGAAACCCAGCATCAGGTGATGCCTATGGGTTCCAGACTTCAGGCAGTCATTGACTGCAAATGATTTGTAACCAAGTATTAAAGCTCACAATTTAATTCATGATTATGTTAGTTTGTCCAATTACTTTTGAGCCCCTAAAATTGGGGGGCTATGTATAAAATGGTTGTAATTCCTACACGGTTCAGACAATCATTTTGACAAAACCCTTAAATTAAAGATGAAAGTCTACACTTAAAGCACATCTTGATTGTTTCCTTTCAAATCCATTGTGGCGACCAGTATATTACCATAGTATTTATATATTCCTGCTACCAGTCACTTTTCAGCCCTGTTTACATGTATATATTACCATTAGTATATTACCATAGTATTTATATATTCCTGCTACCAGTCACTTTTCAGCCCTGTTTACATGTACACTACCGGGCAAAAGTTTTAGAACACCTACTCATTCAAGGGTTTTTCTTTATTTTTACTATTTTCTACATTGTAGAATAATAGTGAAGACATCAAAACTATTAAATAACACACATGGAATCATGTAGTAACCAAAAAAAGGGTTAAACAAATCAAAATATATTTTAAATTTGAGATTCTGCATTCTCTCAACCAGCTCTATGAGGAAGTCACCTGGAATGCATTTCAATTAACAGGTGTGCCTTCTTAAAAGTTAATTTGTGGAATTTATTTCCTTAATGCGTTTGAGCCAATCAGTTTTCTTGTGACAAGGTAGTTGGGGTATACAGAAGATAGCCCTATTTGGTAAAAGACCAAGTCCATATTATGGCAAGAACAGCTCAAATAAGCAAAGAGAAATGACAGTCCATCATTACTTTAAGACATGAAGGTCAGTCAATACGGAACATTTCAAGAACTTTGAAAGTTCCTTCAGGTGCAGTCGCAAAAACCATGAAGCGCTATGATGAAACTGGCACTCATGAGGACCGCCACAGGAAAGGAAGACCCAGAGTTACCTCTGCTGCAGAGGATAAGTTCATTAGAGTTACCAGCCTCAGAAATTGTAGGCCAAAAAAATACTTCACAGAGTTCAAGTAACAGACATACAGTGGGGAGAACAAGTATTTGATTCACTGCCGATTTTGCAGGTTTTCCTACTTACAAAGCATGTAGAGGTCTGTAATTTTTATCATAGGTACACTTCAACTGTGAGAGACGGAATCTAAAAATCCAGAAAATCCCATTGTATGATTTTTATGTAATTAATTTGCATTTTATTGCATGACATAAGTATTTGATCTGAAAAGCAGAACTTAATATTTGGTACAGAAACCTTTGTTTGCAATTACAGAGATCATACGTTTCCTGTAGGTCTTGACCAGGTTTGCACACACTGCATCAGGGATTTTGGACCACTCCTCCATACAGACCTTCTCCAGATCCTTCAGGTTTCGGGGCTGTCGCTGGGCAATATGGACTTTCAGCTCCCTCCAAAGATGTTCTATTGGGTTCAGGTCTGGAGACTGGCTAGGCCACTCCAGGACCTTGAGATGCTTCTTACGGAGCCACTCCTTAGTTGCCCTGGCTGTGTGTTTCGGGTCGTTGTCATGCTGGAAGACCCAGCCACGACCCATCTTCAATGCTCTTACTGAGGGAAGGAGGTTGTTGGCCAAGATCTCGTGATACATGGCCCATCCATCCTCCCCTCAATACGGTGCAGTCGTCCTGTCCCCTTTGCAGAAAAACATCCCCAAAGAATGATGTTTCCACCTCCATGCTTCACGGTTGGGATGGTGTTCTTGGGGTTGTACTCATCCTTCTTCTTCCTCCAAACGTGGCGAGTGGAGTTTAGACCAAAAAGCTCTATTTTTGTCTCATCAGACCACATGACCTTCTCCCATTCCTCCTCTGCATCATCCAGATGGTCATTGGCAAACTTCAGACGGGCCTGGACATGCGCTGGCTTGAGCAGGGGGACCTTGCGTGTGCTGCAGAATTTTAATCCATGACGGCGTAGTGTGTTACTAATGGTTTTCTTTGAGACTGTGGTCCCAGCTCTCTTCAGGTCATTGACCAGGTCCTGCCGTGTAGTTCTGGGCTGATCCCTCACCTTCCTCATGATCATTGATGCCCCACGAGGTGAGATCTTGCATGGAGCCCCAGACCGAGGGTGATTGACCGTCATCTTAGTGGTTAAGAGCGTTGTGCCAGTAACCAAAAGGTCGCTGGTTCTAATCTCCGAGCCGACTAGGTGAAAAATCTGTCGATGTGCCCTTGAGCAAGGCACTTAACCCTAATTGCTCCTGTAAGTCGCTCTGGATAAGAGCGTCTGCTAAATGATTAATTATTATTATTATAATTATTATTGAACTTCTTCCATTTTCTAATAATTGCGCCAACAGTTGTTGCCTTCTCACCAAGCTGCTTGCCTATTGTCCTGTAGCCCATCCCAGCCTTGTGCAGGTCTACAATTTTATCCCTGATGTCCTTACACAGCTCTCTGGTCTTGGCCATTGTGGAGAGGTTGGAGTCTGTTTGATTGAGTGTGTGGACAGGTGTCTTTTATACAGGTAACGAGTTCAAACAGGTGCAGTTAATACAGGTAATGAGTGGAGAACAGGAGGGCTTCTTAAAGAAAAACTAACAGGTCTGTGAGAGCTGGAATTCTTACTGGTTGGTAGGTGATCAAATACTTATGTCATGCAATGAAATGCAAATTAATTACTTAAAAATCATACAATGTGATTTTCTGGATTTTTGTTTTAGATTCCGTCTCTCACAGTTGAAGTGTACTTATAGTAAAAATTACAGACCTCTACATGCTTTGTAAGTAGGAAAACCTGCAAAATCGGCAGTGTATCAAATACTTGTTCTCCCCACTGTATATCAACATCAACTGTTCAGATGAAACTGTGTGAATCAGTCCTTCATGGTCGAATTGCTGCAAAGAAACGACTACTAAAGGACGCCAATAATAAGAAGAGACTTGCTTGGGCCAAGAAACACGAGCAATGGACATTAGACCGGTGGAAATGTGTCCTTTGGTCTGGAGTCCAAATTTGAGATTTTTGGTTCCAACCGCCGTGGCTTTGTGAGACGCAGTGTAAGTGAACGGATGATCTCTGCATGTGTGGTTCCCACCGTGAAGCATTGAGGAGGAGGGGTGGGGGTGCTTTGCTGGTGACACTGTCTGTGATTTATTTAGAATTCAAGGCACACTTAACCAGCATGGCTACCACAGCATTTTGCAGCGATAAGCCATCCCATCTGGTTTGGGCTTAGTTGGACTATCATTTGTTTTTCAACAGGACAATATCCCAACACACCTCCAGGCTGTGTAAGGGCTATTTGACCAAGAAGGAGAGTGATGGAGTGCTGCATCAGATGACCTGGCCGCCACAATCACCCGACCTCAACCCAATTGATATGGTTTGGGATGAGTCAGACCGCAGAGTGAAGGAAAAGCAGCCAACAAGTGCTCAGCATATGTGGGAACTCCTTCAAGACTGTTGGAAAAGCATTCCAGGTGAAGCTGGTTGAGAGAATACCAAGAGTGTGCAAAGCTGTCATCAAGGCAAAGGGTGGCTACTTCGAAGAATCTCAAATATAAAATATATTTTGATTTATTTAACACTTTTTTGGTTACTACATGATTCCATATGTGTTATTTCATAGTTTTGATGTCTTCAATATTATTCTACAATGTAGAAAATAGTAAAAATAAAGAAAAAACCTTGAATGAGTAGGTGTTCTAAAACTTCTGACGGGTACTGTATATACTTTTCAGCCCTGTTTACATGTATATATTACCATTCGTATATTATCATAGTATTCATATATTCCTGCTACCAGTCACTTTTTACGTATAATCCCACCTCAACCACTCCAGTACCCCTGCACATTGAATAAGGTACTGACACTGACCGTTGGGAAAGAGCTCTCAAGTAAGAATTTCACTGTATTGTTTTACACCTGTTGAATCCTGTGCATGTGGCGAATAAACGTTGAAACTTGAAACTAGATAGGTAGATGGATACATGGACAGACAGACAGACAGACAGATAGATCAATCTCTTTTGATTCAAAGCTAAACTATCTATCTTTCCCCTGCAGATCCAGTCAGTGGAGGAGACGCTGGTAGAGGTCAGGGATCAGCTGTCCCGCTCCGGGGTGGTGAACTCTGATCTGGCCGTGCCCCTGTTTGACTTCCTGCTCCGTGTGGCCCTGGCCGAGGTCTGCTCCAGCCCCGAACCACAGGAGGACAAGGCTGAGAGGGTGAGTTTTGTCTGGGGAGAGAAGGGATACCATAGTCCCAGATCTGCTATAACCAACTCCCCCCCCAAAAAAAAAAACTGGCATGACAATGACTATAGTAGTTAAAAAGGCTAGGGAGGGGACTAGTGGTCAGGCAGGGAGGGGACTAGTGGTCAGGCAGGGAGGGGACTAGTGGTCAGGCAGGGAGGGGACTAGTGGTCAGGCTAGGGAGGGGGACTAGTGGTCAGGCAGGGAGGGGACTAGTGGTCAGGCTAGGGAGGGGACTAGTGGTCAGGCTAGGGAGGGGACTAGTGGTCAGGCTAGGGAGGGGACTAGTGGTCAGGCAGGGGGGGGACTAGTGGTCAGGCTAGGGAGGGAGACTAGTGGTCAGGCTAGGGAGGGAGACTAGTGGTCAGGCAGGGAGGGGACTAGTGGTCAGGCAGGGAGGGGACTAGTGGTCAGGCAGGGAGGGGACTAGTGGTCAGGCTAGGGAGGGGAACTAGTGGTCAGGCTAGGGAGGGGACTAGTGGTCAGGCAGGAGGGGACTAGTGGTCAGGCAGGGAGGGCAAAGGGACTAGTGGTCAGGCTAGGGAGGGAGACTAGTGGTCAGGCAGGGAGGGGACTAGTGGTCAGGCAGGGAGGGGACTAGTGGTCAGGCAGGGAGGGGACTAGTGGTCAGGCAGGGAGGGGAACTAGTGGTCAGGCTAGGGAGGGAGACTAGTGGTCAGGCTAGGGAGGGAGACTAGTGGTCAGGCTAGGGAGGGAGACTAGTGGTCAGGCTAGGGAGGGAGACTAGTGGTCAGGCTAGGGAGGGAGACTAGTGGTCAGGCTAGGGAGGGGACTAGTGGTCAGGCTAGGGAGGGGACTAGTGGTCAGGCTAGGGAGGGGACTAGTGGTCAGGCTAGGGAGGGGACTAGTGGTCAGGCAGGGAGGGGACTAGTGGTCAGGCAGGGAGGGGACTAGTGGTCAGGCTAGGGAGGGAGACTAGTGGTCAGGCTAGGGAGGGAGACTAGTGGTCAGGCTAGGGAGGGGACTAGTGGTCAGGCAGGGAGGGGGACTAGTGGTCAGGCAGGGAGGGAACTAGTGGTCAGGCTAGGGAGGGAGACTAGTGGTCAGGCTAGGGAGGAGACTAGTGGTCAGGCTAGGGAGGGAGACTAGTGGTCAGGCTAGGGGAGGGAGACTAGTGGTCAGGCTAGGGAGGGACTAATGGTCAGGCTAGGGAGGGAGACTAGTGGTCAGGCTAGGGAGGGGACTAGTGGTCAGGCTAGGGAGGGAGACTAGTGGTCAGGCAGGGAGGGGACTAGTGGTCAGGCTAGGGAGGGAGACTAGTGGTCAGGCTAGGGAGGGGACTAGTGGTCAGGCTAGGGAGGGAGACTAGTGGTCAGGCTAGGGAGGGGACTAGTGGTCAGGCTAGGGAGGGGACTAGTGGTCAGGCTAGGGAGGGAGACTAGTGGTCAGGCTAGGGAGGGGACTAGTGGTCAGGCTAGGGAGGGGACTAGTGGTCAGGCTAGGGAGGGAGACTAGTGGTCAGGCAGGGAGGGGACTAGTGGTCAGGCTAGGGGAGGGGGACTAGTGGTCAGGCTAGGGAGGGAACTAGTGGTCAGGCAGGGGAGGGGACTAGTGGTCAGGCTAGGGAAGGACTAGTGGTCAGGCTAGGGAGGGGAACTAGTGGTCAGGCTAGGGAGGGGAACTAGTGGTCAGGCTAGGGAGGGGACTAGTGGTCAGGCTAGGGAATGAGACTAGTGGTCAGGCTAGGGAGGGGACTAGTGGTCAGGCAGGAGGGGACTAGTGGTCAGGCTAGGGAGGGGACTAGTGGTCAGGCTAGGGAGGGGAACTAGTGGTCAGGCTAGGGAGGGGACTAGTGGTCAGGCTAGGGAGGGGAACTAGTGGAACTAATTAATTAAGACCTGGAGGTGTGAACATACAGAAGTGTGCTTCTTTGGTCCAACTGGTTTCTGAGGTTTATGTAGGCTAATATAGTGTAATGGGTTGTGTTTGCTTTGACATAACCTTTAGACAAGCCTCATACAACAGGACCAGATACATAACCTTTAGACAAGCCTCATACAACAGGACCAGATACATAACCTTTAGACAAGCCTCATACAACAGGACCAGATACATAACCTTTAGACAAGCCTCATACAACAGGACCAGATATATAACCTTTAGACAAGCCTCACACAACAGGACCAGATACATAACCTTTAGACAAGCCTCATACAACAGGACCAGATACATAACCTTTAGACAAGCCTCATACAACAGGACCAGATACATAACCTTTAGACGAGCCTCATACAACAGGACCAGATACAAAACATTGAACAGGGAGGTTATGCCTTTGGATAACCAGATACTAGTGTATATTTTGGATGATCTTGTCCGCTCTGCAGGGAAATGGCTGATCCATAAGGAGGAGGACAAATAACATAGTAGGAAGGAACCTGGACAAAATGTTGTAAAATAAAGATACTGTAATTCCTAATGTGCTCAGCTGTAGTCACCTGACTATCTGGCCGAAGGTCTAGTCACCTGACTATCTGGCCGAAGGTGTGGTCACCTGACTATCTGGCCGAAGGTGTGGTCACCTGACTATCTGGCCGAAGGTGTAGTCACCTGACTATCTGGCCGAAGGTGTAGTCACCTGACTATCTGGCCGAAGGTGTAGTCACCTGACTATCTGGCCGAAGCTGTAGTCACCTGACTATCTGGCCGAAGGTGTAGTCACCTGACTATCTGGCCGAAGCTGTAGTCACCTGACTATCTGGCCGAAGCTGTAGTCACCTGACTATCTGGCCGAAGGTGTGGTCACCTGACTATCTGGCCGAAGCTGTAGTCACCTGACTATCTGGCCGAAGGTGTGGTCACCTGACTATCTGGCCGAAGGTGTGGTCACCTGACTATCTGGCCGAAGGTGTGGTCACCTGACTATCTGGCCGAAGGTGTAGTCACCTGACTATCTGGCCGAAGGTGTAGTCAATCAATCAATCAATTTTATTTTATATAGCCCTTCTTACATCAGCTAATATCTCGAAGTGCTGTACAGAAACCCAGCCTAAAACCCCAAACAGCTAGTAATGCAGGTGTAGAAGCACGGTGGCTAGGAAAAACTCCCTAGAAAGGCGAAAGCCTAGGAAGAAACCTAGAGAGGAACCAGGCTATGAGGGGTGGCCAGTCCTCTTCTGGCTGTGCCGGGTGGAGATTATAACAGAACCATGCCAAGATGTTCAAAAATGTTCATAAGTGACAAGCATGGTCAAATAATAATCAGGAATAAATCTCAGTTGGCTTTTCATAGCCGATCATTAAGAGTTGAAAACAGCAGGTCTGGGACAGGTAGGGGTTCCATAACCGCAGGCAGAACAGTTGAAACTGGAATAGCAGCAAGGCCAGGCGGACTGGGGACAGCAAGGAGTCACCACGGCCGGTAGTCCCGACGTATGGTCCTAGGGCTCAGGTCTCTCAGTTGGCTTTTCATAGCCGATCATTAAAGAGTTGAAAACAGCAGGTCTGGGACAGGTAGGGGGTTTCGTAGCCGCAGGCAGAACAGTTGAAACTGGAATAGCAGCAAGGCCAGGCGGACTGGGGACAGCAAGGTGTCATCATGCCCGGTAGTCCTGACGTATGGTCCTAGGGCTCAGGTTCTCAGAGAGAAAGAGAGACGAGAGAATTAGAGAGAGCATACTTAAATTCACACAGGACACTGGATAAGACAGGAGAAGTACTCCAGGTATAACCAACTAACCCCAGCCCCCGACACATAAACTACTGCAGCATAAATACTGGAGGCTGAGACAGGAGCGGTCCGGAGACACTGTGGCCCCATCCGAAGAAACCCGGACAGGGCCAAACAGGAAGGATATAACCCCACCCACTCCGCCAAAGCACAGCCCCCGCACCACTAGAGGGATATCCCCAACCACCAACTTACAATCCTGAGACAAGGCCGAGTATAGCCCACAGAGGTCTCCACCACAGCACAAACCAAGGGGGGCGCCAACCCAGACAGGAAGATCACGTCAGTAACTCAACCCACTCAAGTGACGCACCCCTCCCAGGGACGGCATGAAAGAGCACCAGCAAGCCAGTGACTCAGCCCCTGCAACAGGGTTAGAGGCAGAGAACCCCAGTGGAGAGGGGAACCGGCCCGGCAGAGACAGCAAGGGCTGTTCGTTGCTCCAGCCTTTCCGTTCACCTTCACACTCCTGGGCCAGACTACACTCAATCATATGACCTACTGAAGAGATAAGTCTTCAGTAAAGACTTAAAGGTTGAGACCGAGTCTGCGTCTCTCACATGGGTAGGCAGACTGTTCCATAAAAATGGAGATCTATAGGAGAAAGCCCTGCCTCCCGCTGTTTGCTTAGAAATTCTAGGGACAATTAGGAGGCCTGCGTCTTGTGACCGTAGCGTACGTATTGGTATGTACGGCAGGACCAACTCGGAAAGATAGGTAGGAGCAAGCCCATGTAACGCTTTATAGGTTAACAGTAAAACCTTGAAATCAGCCCTTGCCTTAACAGGAAGCCAGTGTAGGGAAGCTAGCACTGGAGTAATATGATCAAATTTCTTGGTTCTAGTCAGGATTCTAGCAGCCGTATTTAGCACTAACTGAAGTTTATTTAGTGCTTTATCCGGGTAGCCGGAAAATAGAGCATTGCAGTAGTCTAACCTAGAAGTAACAAATGCATGGATTAATTTTTCTGCATCATTTTTGCACAGAAAATTTCTGATTTTTGCAATGTTACGTAGATGGAAAAAAGCTGTCCTTGAAACAGTCTTGATATGTTCGTCAAAAAGAGAGATCAGGGTCAAGAGTAACACCGAGGTCCTTCACAGTTTTATTTGAGACGACTTTACAACCATCTAGATGAATTGTCAGATTTAACAGAAGATCTCTTTGTTTCTTGGGACCTAGAACAAGCATCTCTGTTTTGTCCGAGTTTAAAAGTAAAAAGTTTTCAGCCATCCACTTCCTTATGTCTGAAACACAGGCTTCTAGCGAGGGCAATTTTGGGGCTTCACCATGTTTCATTGAAATGTACAGCTGTGTGTCATCCGCATAGCAGTGAAAGTTAACATTATGTTTTCGAATAACATCCCCAAGAGGTAAAATATATAGTGAAAACAATAGTGGTCCTAAACGGAACCTTGAGGAACACCGAAATGTACAGTTGATTTGTCGGAGGACAGACCATTCACAGAGACAAACTGATATCTTTCCGACAGGTAGGATCTAAACCAGGCCAGAACTTGTCCGTGTAGACCAATTTGGGTTTCCAGTCTCTCCAAAAGAATGTGGTGATCGATGGTGTCAAAGGCAGCACTAAGGTCTAGTAGCACGAGGACAGATGCAGAGCCTCGGTCTGACGCCATTAAAAGGTCATTTACCACCTTCACAAGTGCAGTCTCAGTGCTATGATGGGGTCTAAAACCACTATCTGGCCGAAGGTGTAGTCACCTGACTATCTGGCCGAAGGTGTAGTCACCTGACTATCTGGCCGAAGCTGTAGTCACCTGACTATCTGGCCCGAAGCTGTAGTCACCTGACTATCTGGCCGAAGCTGTAGTCACCTGACTATCTGGCCGAAGGTGTAGTCACCTGACTATCTGGCCGAAGGTGTAGTCACCTGACTATCTGGCCGAAGGTGTAGTCACCTGACTATCTGGCCGAAGGTGTAGTCACCTGACTATCTGGCCGAAGGTGTAGTCTTCATTCCAATGGCCATACTAGCACACTACTTAGAATACTAGCACACTATCAAATGATGTATTATTTAAATATAGAAAGTGCTTGGGCTACGGAGAGAAACAAAATGGGACAGTTTCAGGCCATGTGGTGGAAAGTGATGCAGGCGCTGGAGATGGGGGGTGTGAGCTAGTGGGTCTGGGCAGGGTGATGTAGTTGGGGGTGTGAGCTAGTGGGTCTGGGCAGGGTGATGTAGTTGGGGGTGTGAGCTAGTGGGTCTGGGCAGGGTGATGTAGTTGGGGGTGTGAGCTAGTGGGTCTGGGCAGGGTGATGTAGTTGGGGGTGTGTGCTAGTGGGTCTGGGCAGGGTGATGTAGTTGGGGGTGTGAGCTAGTGGGTCTGGGCAGGGTGATGTAGTTGGGGGTGTGAGCTAGTGGGTCTGGGCAGGGTGATGTAGTTGGGGGTGTGAGCTAGTGGGTCTGGGCAGGGTGATGTAGTTGGGGGTGTGAGCTAGTGGGTCTGGGCAGGGTGATGTAGTCGGGGGTGTTTGCTAGTGGGTCTGGGCAGGGTGATGTAGTCGGGGGTGTGTGCTAGTGGGTCTGGGCAGGGTGATGTAGTTGGGGGTGTGTGCTAGTGGGTCTGGGCAGGGTGATGTAGTCGGGGGGTGTGTGCTAGTGGGTCTGGGCAGGGTGATGTAGTTGGGGGTGTGAGCTAGTGGGTCTGGGCAGGGTGATGTAGTTGGGGGGGGTGTGCTAGTGGGTCTGGGCAGGGTGATGTAGTTGGGGGTGTGAGCTAGTGGGTCTGGGCAGGGTGATGTAGTTGGGGGTGTGAGCTAGTGGGTCTGGGCAGGGTGATGTAGTTGGGGGTGTGAGCTAGTGGGTCTGGGCAGGGTGATGTAGTCGGGGGTGTGTGCTAGTGGGTCTGGGCAGGGTGATGTAGTTGGGGGTGTGAGCTAGTGGGTCTGGGCAGGGTGATGTAGTTGGGGGGGTGTGAGCTAGTGGGTCTGGGCAGGGTGATGTAGTTGGGGGTGTGAGCTAGTGGGTCTGGGCAGGGTGATGTAGTTGGGGGTGTGAGCTAGTGGGTCTGGGCAGGGTGATGTAGTTGGGGGTGTGAGCTAGTGGGTCTGGGCAGGGTGATGTAGTTGGGGGTGTTTGCTAGTGGGTCTGGGCAGGGTGATGTAGTCGGGGGTGTGTGCTAGTGGGTCTGGGCAGGGTGATGTAGTCGGGGGGTGTGTGCTAGTGGGTCTGGGCAGGGTGATGTAGTTGGGGGGTGTGAGCTAGTGGGTCTGGGCAGGGTGATGTAGTTGGGGGTGTGTGCTAGTGGGTCTGGGCAGGGTGATGTAGTTGGGGGTGTGAGCTAGTGGGTCTGGGCAGGGTGATGTAGTTGGGGGTGTGTGCTAGTGGGTCTGGGCAGGGTGATGTAGTTGGGGGTGTGTGCTAGTGGGTCTGGGCAGGGTGATGTAGTTGGGGGTGTGTGCTAGTGGGTCTGGGCAGGGTGATGTAGTTGGGGGGTGTGAGCTAGTGGGTCTGGGCAGGGGTGATGTAGTTGGGGGGGTGTGTGCTAGTGGGTCTGGGCAGGGTGATGTAGTTGGGGGTGTGTGCTAGTGGGTCTGAGCAGGGTGATGTAGTTGGGGGTGTGAGCTAGTGGGTCTGGGCAGGGTGATGTAGTCGGGGGTGTGTGCTAGTGGGTCTGGGCAGGGTGATGTAGTTGGGGGTGTGTGTGCTAGTGGGTCTGGGCAGGGTGATGTAGTCGGGGTGTGTGCTAGTGGGTCTGGGCAGGGTGATGTAGTTGGGGGTGTGAGCTAGTGGGTCTGGGCAGGGTGATGTAGTTGGGGGTGTGTGCTAGTGGGTCTGGGCAGGGTGATGTAGTTGGGGGGTGTGAGCTAGTGGGTCTGGGCAGGGTGATGTAGTTGGGGGTGTGAGCTAGTGGGTCTGGGCAGGGTGATGTAGTTGGGGGTGTGAGCTAGTGGGTCTGGGCAGGGTGATGTAGTCGGGGGTGTGTGCTAGTGGGTCTGGGCAGGGTGATGTAGTTGGGGGGTGTGAGCTAGTGGGTCTGGGCAGGGTGATGTAGTTGGGGGTGTGAGCTAGTGGGTCTGGGCAGGGTGATGTAGTTGGGGGTGTGAGCTAGTGGGTCTGGGCAGGGTGATGTAGTTGGGGGTGTGAGCTAGTGGGTCTGGGCAGGGTGATGTAGTTGGGGGTGTGAGCTAGTGGGTCTGGGCAGGGTGATGTAGTTGGGGGTGTTTGCTAGTGGGTCTGGGCAGGGTGATGTAGTCGGGGTGTGTGCTAGTGGGTCTGGGCAGGGTGATGTAGTCGGGGTGTGTGCTAGTGGGTCTGGGCAGGGTGATGTAGTTGGGGGTGTGAGCTAGTGGGTCTGGGCAGGGTGATGTAGTTGGGGGTGTGTGCTAGTGGGTCTGGGCAGGGTGATGTAGTTGGGGGTGTGAGCTAGTGGGTCTGGGCAGGGTGATGTAGTTGGGGGTGTGTGCTAGTGGGTCTGGGCAGGGTGATGTAGTTGGGGGGTGTGTGCTAGTGGGTCTGGGCAGGGTGATGTAGTTGGGGGTGTGTGCTAGTGGGTCTGGGCAGGGGTGATGTAGTTGGGGGTGTGAGCTAGTGGGTCTGGGCAGGGTGATGTAGTTGGGGGTGTGTGCTAGTGGGTCTGGGCAGGGTGATGTAGTTGGGGGGTGTGTGCTAGTGGGTCTGAGCAGGGTGATGTAGTTGGGGGGGTGTGAGCTAGTGGGTCTGGGCAGGGTGATGTAGTCGGGGGTGTGTGCTAGTGGGTCTGGGCAGGGTGATGTAGTTGGGGGTGTGTGCTAGTGGGTCTGGGCAGGGTGATGTAGTCGGGGGTGTGTGCTAGTGGGTCTGGGCAGGGTGATGTAGTTGGGGGTGTGAGCTAGTGGGTCTGGGCAGGGTGATGTAGTTGGGGGTGTGAGCTAGTGGGTCTGAGCAGGGTGATGTAGTTGGGGGTGTGAGCTAGTGGATCTGGGAAGGGTGATGTAGTTGGGGGTGTGAGCTAGTGGGTCTGGGCAGGGTGATGTAGTTGGGGGTGTGTGCTAGTGGGTCTGGGCAGGGTGATGTAGTTGGGGGTGTGAGCTAGTGGGTCTGGGCAGGGTGATGTAGTTGGGGGTGTGAGCTAGTGGGTCTGGGCAGGGTGATGTAGTTGGGGGTGTGGGCAGGGTGATGTAGTTGGGGGTGTGAGCAGGGTGATGTAGTTGGGGGTGTGAGCTAGTGGGTCTGGGCAGGGTGATGTAGTTGGGGATGTGTGCTAGTGGGTCTGGGCAGGGTGATGTAGTTGGGGGTGTGAGCTAGTGGGTCTGGGCAGGGTGATGTAGTTGGGGGTGTGAGCTAGTGGGTCTGGGCAGGGGTGATGTAGTTGGGGGTGTGTGCTAGTGGGTCTGGGCAGGGTGATGTAGTTGGGGGGTGTGAGCTAGTGGGTCTGGGCAGGGTGATGTAGTTGGGGGGTGTGTGCTAGTGGGTCTGGGCAGGGTGATGTAGTTGGGGGTGTGAGCTAGTGGGTCTGGGCAGGGTGATGTAGTTGGGGGTGTGGGCAGGGTGATGTAGTTGGGGGTGTGAGCAGGGTGATGTAGTTGGGGGTGTGAGCTAGTGGGTCTGGGCAGGATGATGTAGTTGGGGGTGTGAGCTAGTGGGTCTGGGCAGGGTGATGTAGTTGGGGGTGTGGGCAGGGTGATGTAGTTGGGGGTGTGAGCAGGGTGATGTAGTTGGGGGTGTGAGCTAGTGGGTCTGGGCAGGGTGATGTAGTTGGGGATGTGTGCTAGTGGGTCTGGGCAGGGTGATGTAGTTGGGGGTGATGTAGTTGGGGGTGTGAGCTACTGGGTTTGGGTGGATGTTGTTTGTGTATGTTTTATATTGTTTATAAAAGTTAAAATAACATCTTACAAACAAAAAAAAGAATACTAGCGCACTACCTGCCTGTTCATTACTTTATACGCTTCATTACTTTATACTCTTCATTACTTTATACTCTTCATTACTTTATACTGTTCATTACTTTATACTGTTCATTACTTTATCCTCTTCATTACTTTATACTCTTCATTACTTTATACTGTTCATTACTTTATACTGTTCATTACTTTATACTGTTCATTACTTTATACTCTTCATTACTTTATACTCTTCATTACTTTATACTGTTCATTACTTTATACTCTTCATTACTTTATGCTGTTCATTACTTTATACTGTTCATTACTTTATACGAAGTCATTTCAAATAAAATTTAATAAAATTATATTTGTCACATACACCTGTTTAGCAGATGTTATAGCGGGTGTAGCGAAATGCTTGTGCTTCTAGCTCCGACAGTGCAGTAATATTTAACAATTTCACAACATATACCCAATACACACAAATCTAAGTAAGGAATGGAATTAAGAATATATACATATATGGACGAGCAATGACAGAGCGGCATGGACTAAGATACAGTAGAATATTATAGAATACAGTATATACATATGAGATGAGTAATGCAAGATATGTAAACATTATTAAAGTGACTAGTGTTCCATTTCTTAAAGTGGCCAGTGATTTCAATAGGCAGCAGCAGCCTCTCTGTGCTAGTGATGGCTATTTAACAATCTGATGGCCTTGAGATAGAAGCTGTTTTTCAATCTCTCGGTCCCGGCTTTGATGCACCTGTACTGACCTCGCCTTCTTGATCATAGCGGGGTGAACAGGCAGTGGCTCAGGCGGTTGTTGTCCTTAATGATCTTTTTGGCCTTCCTGTGACATCGGGTGCTGTAGGTGTCCTGGAGGGCGGGTAGTTTGCCTCTGGTGATGCATTGGGCAGACCGCACCACCCTCTGGAGAGCCCTGCGGTTGCGGGCGTTGCAGTTGCCGTACCAGGCGGTGATACAGCCCGATAGGATGCTCTCAATTTTGCATCTGTAAAAGTTTGAGGGTTTTAGGTGCCAAGCCAAGTTTCTTCAGCCTCCTGAGGTTGAAGAGGCTCTGTTGCGCCTTCTTCACCACACTGTCTGCGTGGGTGGACCATTTCAGTTTGTCAGTGATGTGTACGCCAAGGAACTTGAAGCTTTCCACCTTCTCCACTGCGGTCCCGTCGATGTGGATAGGGGGGTGCACCCTCTGCTGTTTCCTGAAGTCCACGATCATCTCCTTTGTTTTGTTGATGTTGAGTGAGAGGTTATTTTCCTGGCCCCACGCTCCCAGAGCCCTCACCCACCTCCCTGTAGGCGGTAAACAAGCCAATTACTGTTGTGTCGTCTGCAAACTTGATGATTGAGTTGGAGGCGTTCTTGGCCACGCAGTCATGGGTGAACAGGGAGTACAGGAGGGGGCTGAGCACGCACCCTTGTGGGGCCCCTGTGTTGAGGATCAGCGAAGTGGAGATGTTGTTTCCTACCTTCACCACCTGGGGGCGGCCCGTCAGGAAGTCCAGGACCCAGTTGCACAGGGCGGGGTTCAGACCCTGGGCCCGAGCTTAATGATGAGCTTGGAGGGTACTATGGTGTTGAAGGCTGAGATATAGTCAATGAACAGCATTCTTACATAGGTATTCCTCTTGTCCAGATGGGATAGGGCAGTGTGATGGCGATTGCATCGTCTGTGGATCTATTGGGGCGGTAAGCAAATTGAAGTGGGTCTAGGGTGACAGGTAAGGTAGAGGTGATATGATCCTTGACTAGTCTCTCAAAGCACTTCATGATGACAGAGGTGAGTGCTACGGGGCGATAGTCATTTAGTTCAGTTAACTTTGCTTTCTTGGGTACAGGAACAATGTTGTACATCTTGAAGCAAGTGGGGACAGCAGACTGGGAAAGGGAGAGATTGAATATGTCCATAAACACACCAGCCAGCTGGTCTGCGCATGCTCTGAGGACGTGGCTAGGGATGCCGTCTGGGCCGGCAGCCTTGCGGGGGTTAACATGCTTAAATGTCTTACTCACGTCGGCCACGGAGAAGGAACGCCTACATTCCTTGGTAGTGGGTCGCATCGGTGGCACTGTGTTTGCTGGTATCATATTGTTATTGTTGTAAAAAAAAATGTTTTATCTAGGCTGGTTTTGCGTGTAAATACTTTATTTTTGTTTTATTATGAACATTTTAATATTTTTATCCCAGACTACTGGAAACTTTAAGATACATTTTTGTTTTAGGGTGTTCCAGTCTCCCTACATCATTCTGACGTTTAATTATGCTGTATTTTAGTATTCTCACGCCGGAAGAGTTCAACCAATGATGTCATTGGTTGATTGAGCTGTCTGATCTAGAAATTAATGGAGTCATGTTTTGTAGCCGATTGCACAATCACGCCTAGTAGCGAGTAGATATGGCTGGCCTTAAAGGCACTATCTAATTCACATAAGTAACTAATAACTAACAAGGGTCCTGAGGCCAGACTGACAGACTGCTATACAGACTAACAAGGGTCCTGAGGCCAGACTAACAGACTGCTATACAGACTAACAAGGGTCCTGAGGCCAGACTGACAGACTGCTATACAGGCTAACAAGGGTCCTGAGGCCAGACTGCTATACAGGCTAACAAGGGTCCTGAGGCCAGACTGACAGACTGCTATACAGGCTAACAAGGGTCCTGAGGCCAGACTGACAGACTGCTATACAGGCTAACAAGGGTCCTGAGGCCAGACTGCTATACAGGCTAACAAGGGTCCTGAGGCCAGACTGCTATACAGACTAACAAGGGTCCTGAGGCCAGACTGACAGACTGCTATACAGGCTAACAAGGGTCCTGAGGCCAGACTGACAGACTGCTATACAGGCTAACAAGGGTCCTGAGGCCAGACTGCTATACAGGCTAACAAGGGTCCTGAGGCCAGACTGCTATACAGACTAACAAGGGTCCTGAGGCCAGACTGACAGACTGCTATACAGGCTAACAAGGGTCCTGAGGCCAGACTGACAGACTGCTATACAGGCTAACAAGGGTCCTGAGGCCAGACTGACAGACTGCTATACAGGCTAACAAGGGTCCTGAGGCCAGACTGACAGACTGCTATACAGGCTAACAAGGGTCCTGAGGCCAGACTGACAGACTGCTATACAGGCTAACAAGGGTCCTGAGGCCAGACTGACAGACTGCTATACAGACTAACAAGGGTCCTGAGGCCAGACTGACAGACTGCTATACAGACTAACAAGGGTCCCGAGGCCAGACTGACAGACTGCTATACAGACTCATGAAACATCATGATATAATTGGCATCGCCGTTGGGCCGTAGCGCGAAATCACATGCTACGAATCATGAGGAACGATGATGTTGTTGAGAGACTGGGCAGAGGCTTAAGTGCAGGCAAATCTTTTGTAATATTCCTTGTGGCGGACCTTCAGAATGGAACAGGTTTGTGTGTGGCACATGCCATGATGGAGCAAAGTGCCAGTCAAACAGAATGTCTTACCGTAGTGAGTTACAGTGCCTTCGGAAAGTATTCTGACCCCTTGACTTTTTCCACATTTTGTTACGTTAAAACCTTATTCTAAAATTGATTAAATAGTTTTTTTCCCCTCTTCAATCTACACACAATACCCCATAATGACAAAGCAAAAGCTGGGTTTTTAGAAATGTTTGCAAATGTATTACAAATAAAGAACTGAAATATTACATTTACATTTATAAGTATTCACTCTTTACTCAGTACTTTATTGAAGCACCTTTGGCAGCGATTACAGAGTCTTCTTGGGTATGACGCTACAAGCTTGGCACACCTGTATTTGGGGAGTTTCTCCCAATCTTCTCTGCAGATCCTCTCAAGCTCTGTCAGGTTGGATGGGGAGCGTCGCTGCACAGCTATTTTCAGGTCTCTCCAGAGATGTTCGATCGGGTTCAAGTCCAGGCTCTGGCTGGGCCACTCAAGGACATTCAGAGACTTGTCCCGAAGCCACTCCTGCGTTGTCTTGGATGTGTGCTTAGGGTCATTGTCCTGTTGGAAGGTGAACCTTCCCCCCAGTCTGAGGTCCTGAGCGTTCTGGAGCAGATTTTCATCAAGGATCTCTCTGTACTTTGCTCCGTTCATCGTTCCCTCGATCCTTTGATCCTGACAAGTCTCCCAGTTCCTGCTGCTGAAAAACATCCCCACAGCATGATGCTGCCACCACTATGCTTCACAGTAGGGATGGTGCCAGGTTTCTTCCAGACGTGACGCTTGGCATTCAGGCCAAAGAGTTCAATCTTGGTTTCATCAGACCAGAGAATATTGTTTCTCATGGTTTGAGAGTCCTTTAGGTGCCTTCTGGCAAACTCCAAGTGGGCTGTCATGTGCCTTTTACTGAGGAGTGGCTACCGTCTGGCCACTCTACCATAAAGGCCTGATTGGTGGAGTGCTGCAGAGATGGTTGTCCTTCTGGAAGGTTCTCCCATCTCCACAGATAAACTCTGGAACTCTGTCAGAGTGACCATTGGGTTTTTGGTCACCTCCCTGACCAAGGCCCTTCTCCCCCGATGGCTCAGTTTGGCCGGGCGGCTAGCTCTCGGAAGAGTCTTGGTGGTTCAAAACTTCTTCCATTTAAGAATGATGGAGGCCACTGTGTTCTTGGGGACCTTCTATGCAGATTTTTTTTTTTTTTTTTACCCTTTCCCATATTTGTGCCTCGACACAATCCTGTCTCGGAGCTCTACGGACAATTCCTTCGACCTCATGGCTTGGTTTTTGCTCTGACATGCACTGTCAACGGTGGGACCTTATATAGACAGGTGTTTGCCTTTCCAAATCATGTCCAATCAATTTAATTTACCACAGGTGGACTCCAATCAAGTTGTAGAAACATCTCAAGGATGATCAATGGAAACAGGATGCACCTGAGCTGAATACTTATGTAAAAAAACTATTTCCGTAAAAAAATTTGGCAAAAAAAATTTAAAAAACTGTTTTCTATTTGTCATTATGGAGTATTGGGTGTAGATTTGAGGATTTTTAAACTATTTAATCAATTTTAGAATAAAGCTGTAACGTAACACAATGTGGAAAAAGGGAAGGGGTCTGAATACTTTCCAAATGTTTCTCACCCCTGTATCACCTTTGGCAGAGATTACAGCTTGTCTTTCTGGTTCCTAAGATTTATGCCGATTTCAGTCAAAACTGTAACTACGCCACTCAGGAACATTCATTGTCGTCTTGGTAAGCAACTCCATTGTATATTTGGCCTTGTGTTTTAGGTTATTGTCCTGCGGGATAGGTACAGTTGAAGTTGGTAGTTTACATACGCCTTAGCCAAATACATTTACACTCAGTTTTTCACAATTCCTGACATTTAATCCTAGTAAAAATTCCCTGTCTTAGGTCAGTTAGGATCACCACTTTATTTTAAGAAGGTGAAATGTCAGAATAATAGTAGAGAGAATGATTTATTTAAGCTTTTATTTATTTAATCACATTCCCAGTAGGTCAGAAGTTTACACTCAATTAGTATTTGGTAGCATTGCCTTTAAATTGTTTAACTTGGGTGAAACGTTTTGGGTAGCCTTCCACAAGCTTCCCACAATAAGTTGGGTGATTTTTGGCCTATTCCTCCTGACAGAGCTGGTGTAACTGAGTCAGGTTTGTAGGCCTCCTTGCTCGCACACACTTTTTCAGTTCTGCCCACAAATGTTCTATAGGATTGAGGTCAGGGCTGTGTGATGGCCACTCCAATACCTTGCCTTTGTTGTCCTTGAGCCATTTTGCCACAACTTTGGTAGTATGCTAGGGCTCATTGTCCATTTGGAAGACCCATTTGCGACCAAGCTTTAACTTCCTGACTGATGTCTTGAGATTATGTGCTTCAATATATCCACATAATTTTCCTTCCTCATGATGCCATCTATTTTGTGAAGTGCACCAGTCCCTCCTGCAGCAAAACACCCCCACAGCATGATGCTGCCACCCCCGTGCTTCGCGGTTGGGATGGTGTTCTTTGGCTTGCAAGCAGTCCCCTTTTTCCTCCAAACATAACGATGGTCATTATGGCCAAACAGTTCTATTTTTGTCAGACCAGAGGACATTTCTCCAAAAAGTACGATCTTTGTCCCCACTGGAATTGTGATACAGTGAATTATAAGTGAAATAATCTATCTGTAAACAATTTTTGGAAAAATTACTTGTGTCATGAACAAAGTACAGTGGGAAAAAAAAGTATTTAGTCAGCCACCAATTGTGCAAGTTCTCCCACTTAAAAAGATGAGAGAGGCCTGTAATTTTCATCATAGGTACATGTCAACTATGACAGACAAATTGAGATTTTTTTTCCAGAAAATCACATTGTAGGATTTTTTATGAATTTATTTGCAAATTATGGTGGAAAATAAGTATTTGGTCACCTACAAACAAGCAAGATTTCTGGCTCTCACAGACCTGTAACTTCTTCTTTAAGAGGCTCCTCTGTCCTCCACTCGTTACCTGTATTAATGGCACCTGTTTGAACTTGTTATCAGTATAAAAGACACCTGTCCACAACCTCAAACAGTCACACTCCAAACTCCACTATGGCCAAGACCAAAGAGCTGTCAAAGGATACCAGAAACAAAATTGTAGACCTGCACCAGGCTGGGAAGACTGAATCTCCAATAGGTAAGCAGCTTGGTTTGAAGAAATCAACTGTTGGAGCAATTATTAGGAAATGGAAGACATACAAGACCACTGATAATCTCCCTCGATCTGGGGCTCCACGCACGATCTCACCCTGTGGGGTCAAAATGATCACAAGAACGGTGAGCAAAAATCCCAGAACCACACGGGGGGACCTAGTGAATGACCTGCAGAGAGCTGGGACCAAAGTAACAAAGCCTACCATCAGTAACACACTACGCCGCCAGGGACTCAAATCCTGCAGTGCCAGACGTGTCCCCCTGCTTAAACCAGTGCATGTCCAGGCCCGTCTGAAGTTTGCTAGAGTGCATTTGGATGATCCAGAAGAGGATTGGGAGACTGTCATATGGTCAGATGAAACCAAAATATAACTTTTTGGTAAAAACTCAACTCGTCGTATTTGGAGGACAAAGAATGCTGAGTTGCATCCAAAGAACACCATACCTACTGTGAAGCATGGGGGTGGAAACATCATGCTTTGGGGCTGCTTTTCTGCAAAGGGACCAGGACGACTGATTTGTGTAAAGGAAAGAATGAATGTGGCCATGTATCGTGAGATTTTGAGTGAAAACCTCCTTCCATCAGCAAGAGCATTGAAGATGAAACGTTCAGCATGACAATGATCCCAAACACACCGCCCGGGCAACGAAGGAGTGGCTTCGTAAGAAGCATTACAAGGTCCTGGAGTGGCCTAGCCAGTCTCCAGATCTCAACCCCATAGAAAATCTTTGGAGGGAGTTGAAAGTCTGTGTTGCCCAGCGAGGAATGGGCCAAAATACCAGCAACAGTGTGTGAAAACCTTGTGAAGACTTACAGAAAACGTTTGACCTGTGCCATTGCCAACAAAGGGTATATAACAAAGTATTGAGAAACTTTTGTTATTGACCAAATACTTATTTTCCACCATAATTTAATAATTTGCAAATAAATTCATTAAAAATCCTACAATGTGATTTTCTGGATTTGTTTTTCTCATTTTGTCTGTCATAGTTGACGTGTACCTATGATGAAAATTACAGGCCTCTCTCATCTTTTTAAGTGGGAGAACTTGCACAATTGGTGGCTGACTAAATACATTTTTTCCCCACTGTACTTGAGTGTGTGCCCTCAATTTATAACTATTTTTACCAAAAAGGTGAGTTCCAGACCTTTCTAGAACTATGCAGCATTACTAGTTATTGTTTATGGCCATCTCCTGAAAAATTATTACTTTTGGGGATGTCTATTTAAGCAGAAATCTACATTTTGCCATAACGTTGAAGAGGTTAATAATTTCTAGAAACCTGCAATAGAAAGATTGAACCTACTAATTCTGTAATATAGTTGGCTTGGTAACTGTTCCGCTCCAGGTTTAGTGTTACGATGGAATGGAAGGCTATGTATTCTCTATTAATAATGTACACCTACTAACTCAAGCACCTGAAATATAGAAGGCCGTCTAGCACAGAGTACTGTTACCGTCAAAGTCATACAAATGTTAAACAGCTAATAGGTTCCTCCTTCCTGTGTGTGGACAGCTGACTGACTAACAGCACCCCAGGGTGATGTGAAGTAGCCCTGCTAGTCAGCTGATACAGGCAGGTCTTATGACCAGAAATCTCTTCGTTTTTTTTTATTGGGCTGTTTCTTGAAAACTTTTTAGTTTTCCCTTTTGTTAACATTAAGAGCGTTGCTTGAATAAACATTTCTAGCTTTGTCATTTTGACGTGACTTACGGGAGTTAGTAAATAACACAGAGAAACCTGACAGTACTGGAACATGGGTAAGAAAAGCTTTGACTGTATTAGCCTAGCTCTGTATTAGCCTAGCTCTGTATTAGCCTAGCTCTGTATTAGCCTAGCTCTGTATTAGCCTAGCTCTGTATTAGCCTAGCTCTGTATTAGCCTAGCTTTGTGTTAGCCTAGCTTTAGTACAGTACAGCATTCTTTCATGTAACTCTTTACTCTTTAGGCTCTTCATGTTGATGGAGACAACTATGTCTGACTTCTTCTCACTCCTGCTCTCTCTCCACCCTACTCTCTCTCTCCACCCTGCTCTCTCTCCACCCTGCTCTCTCTCCACCCTACTCTCTCTCCACCCTACTCTCTCTCCACCCTGCTCTCTCTCCACCCTGCTCTCTCCACCCTGCTCTCTCTCCACCCTACTCTCTCTCCACCCTGCTCTCTCTCCACCCTACTCTCTCTCTCCACCCTACTCTCTCTCTCCACCCTACTCTCTCTCTCCACCCTACTCTCTCTCTCCACCCTGCTCTCTCTCCACCCTACTCTCTCTCCACCCTACTCTCTCTCCACCCTACTCTCTCTCCACCCTACTCTCTCTCCACCCTGCTCTCTCTCCACCCTGCTCTCTCTCCACCCTGCTCTCTCTCCACCCTGCTCTCTCTCCACCCTACTCTCTCTCCACCCTACTCTCTCTCTCCACCCTACTCTCTCTCCACCCTACTCTCTCTCTCCACCTTACTCTCTCTCCACCTTACTCTCTCTCCACCCTGCTCTCTCTCCACCCTGCTCTCTCTCCACCCTGCTCTCTCTCCACCCTGCTCTCTCTCCACCCTGCTCTCTCTCCACCCTACTCTCTCTCTCCACCCTGCTCTCTCTCCACCCTGCTCTCTCTCCACCCTGCTCTCTCTCCACCCTGCTCTCTCTCCACCCTACTCTCTCTCCACCCTGCTCTCTCTCCACCCTGCTCTCTCTCCACCCTGCTCTCTCTCCACCCTGCTCTCTCTCCACCCTACTCTCTCTCCACCCTGCTCTCTCTCCACCCTGCTCTCTCTCCACCCTGCTCTCTCTCCACCCTGCTCTCTCTCCACCCTACCTCTCTCTCCACCCTACTCTCTCTCCACCTTACTCTCTCTCCCACCCTACTCTCTCTCCACCCTGCTCTCTCTCCACCCTACTCTCTCTCTCCACCCTGCTCTCTCTCCACCCTGCTCTCTCTCCACCCTGCTCTCTCTCCACCCTACTCTCTCTCCACCCTGCTCTCTCTCCACCCTGCTCTCTCTCCACCCTACTCTCTCTCCACCCTGCTCTCTCTCCACCCTGCTCTCTCTCCACCCTACTCTCTCTCCACCCTGCTCTCTCTCCACCCTGCTCTCTCTCCACCCTACTCTCTCTCCACCCTACTCTCTCTCCACCTTACTCTCTCTCCACCCTGCTCTCTCTCCACCCTACTCTCTCTCTCCACCCTGCTCTCTCTCCACCCTACTCTCTCTCCACCCTGCTCTCTCTCCACCCTGCTCTCTCTCCACCCTACTCTCTCTCCACCCTGCTCTCTCTCCACCCTGCTCTCTCTCCACCCTACTCTCTCTCTCCACCCTACTCTCTCTCCACCCTGCTCTCTCTCCACCCTACTCTCTCTCCACCCTGCTCTCTCTCCACCCTGCTCTCTCTCCACCCTACTCTCTCTCTCCACCCTACTCTCTCTCCACCCTACTCGCTCTCTCCACCCTACTCTCTCTCCACCCTGCTCTCTCTCCACCCTACTCGCTCTCTCCACCCTACTCTCTCTCCACCCTGCTCTCTCTCCACCCTGCTCTCTCTCCACCCTACTCTCTCTCCACCCTGCTCTCTCTCCACCCTGCTCTCTCTCCACCCTGCTCTCTCTCCACCCTGCTCTCTCTCCACCCTGCTCTCTCTCCACCCTGCTCTCTCTCCACCCTACTCTCTCTCCACCCTACTCTCTCTCCACCCTGCTCTCTCTCCACCCTACTCTCTCTCCACCCTACTCTATCTCTCTCTCCACCCTGCTCTCTCTCCACCCTGCTCTCTCTCCACCCTGCTCTCTCTCCACCCTGCTCTCTCTCCACCCTGCTCTCTCTCCACCCTACTCTCTCTCCACCCTGCTCTCTCTCCACCCTGCTCTATCTCCACCCTACTCTCTCTCCACCCTGCTCTCTCTCCACCCTGCTCTCTCTCCACCCTGCTCTCTCTCCACCCTGCTCTCTCTCCACCCTGCTCTCTCTCCACCCTACTCTCTCTCCACCCTACTCTCTCTCCACCCTACTCTCTCTCCACCCTACTCTCTCTCCACCCTACTCTCTCTCCACCCTACTCTCTCTCCACCCTACTCTCTCTCTCCACCCTACTCTCTCTCCACCCTGCTCTCTCTCCACCCTGCTCTATCTCCACCCTACTCTCTCTCCACCCTGCTCTCTCTCCACCCTGCTCTCTCTCCACCCTGCTCTCTCTCCACCCTACTCTCTCTCCACCCTACTCTCTCTCCACCCTGCTCTCTCTCCACCCTGCTCTCTCTCCACCCTGCTCTCTCCACCCTGCTCTCTCTCCACCCTACTCTCTCTCCACCCTACTCTCTCTCCACCCTACTCTCTCTCCACCCTGCTCTCTCTCCACCCTACTCTCTCTCCACCCTACTCTCTCTCCACCCTGCTCTCTCTCCACCCTACTCTCTCTCCACCCTGCTCTCTCTCCACCCTGCTCTCTCTCCACCCTACTCTCTCTCTCCACCCTACTCTCTCTCCACCCTACGCTCTCTCCACCCTACTCTCTCTCCACCCTGCTCTCTCTCCACCCTACTGCTCTCTCCACCCTACTCTCTCTCCACCCTGCTCTCTCTCCACCCTGCTCTCTCTCCACCCTACTCTCTCTCCACCCTGCTCTCTCTCCACCCTGCTCTCTCTCCACCCTGCTCTCTCTCCACCCTGCTCTCTCTCCACCCTGCTCTCTCTCCACCCTGCTCTCTCTCCACCCTACTCTCTCTCCACCCTACTCTCTCTCCACCCTACTCTCTCTCCACCCTACTCTCTCTCCACCCTGCTCTCTCTCCACCCTACTCTCTCTCCACCCTACTCTCTCTCCACCCTGCTCTCTCTCCACCCTACTCTCTCTCCACCCTGCTCTCTCTCCACCCTGCTCTCTCTCCACCCTGCTCTCTCTCCACCCTACTCTCTCTCCACCCTGCTCTCTCTCCACCCTACTCTCTCTCCACCCTACTCGCTCTCTCCACCCTGCTCTCTCTCCACCCTGCTCTCTCTCCACCCTACTCTCTCTCCACCCTGCTCTCTCTCCACCCTACTCTCTCTCCACCCTACTCTCTCTCTCCACCTTACTCTCTCTCCACCCTACTCGCTCTCTCCACCCTGCTCTCTCTCCACCCTGCTCTCTCTCCACCCTGCTCTCTCTCCACCCTGCTCTCTCTCCACCCTACTCTCTCTCTCTACTCTATTCAATTCAATTTGCTTTATTGGCATGACGTAACAATGTACATATTGCCAAAGCTTACTTTGGAGATTTACACTATTAACATAATGTAAAATAATAATAATCAATATAGTCAACGGGACAACAGTAACAACAATAATCAAGGGTCAAAATAACCATTGAACAATAACAATATAGAGGACATGTGCAGGTTGGTTGGTCTGTCAGACACTGTCCCTCATCTTATGGCAGGCAGCAATGTAGTGCGCTGCCAACCCACAGCTCTCTGAGTCCTCCCCCAACAGGACGGGGGAGCCTATTCTGCCAACCCACAGCTTTCTGCGTCCTCCCCCAACAGGACGGGTAGCCTATCCTGCCAACCCACAGCTCTCTGCGTCCTCCCCCAACAGGACGGGTAGCCTGCGTCCTCCCCCAACAGGACGGGTAGCCTGCGTCCTCCCCCAACAGGACGGGAAGCCTATTCTCATCAGAGAGGTCTTTGAAACCTTGAAAAACTGTTTCAAATTTGGGAACATGACACACTAATTGTTAATGTTTTTGACATTTAGTCAGGAAATGCAGCTCTGTCTCAGGTTCTGCTGTGGTGCAGTGGTTGCACAGCCTTTCCTCTACAGGGAGCCAGATTTTCCTGTGTCTACCCTTCTCAATGGCAAGGCTGTGCTCACTGAGCCTGTACTTTGTCAAGATTTTTCTAAGGTTTTGATCAGTAACCATGGTCAAGTAGTTTGCCACGGTGTGCTGTCGATTTAGGGCCAGATAGCACCGAATTGTACTTTGTGCTTGTGCTTGTGTTTCCCAATAAGTGATGTCGTTTTGTTTTGACAGTGTTGTAATTTGGGTTATTCTGATTGATTGGATGTTCTGGTCCTGAGGCTTCAGTGTGTTAGTAGAACAGGTTTGTGAACTCAGCCCCAGGACCAGCTGGATGAGGGGACTCTTTTCTTTGCTCAGCTCTTGGCATTGCAGGGCTTGGTAATGATATGAGAGGGGGTCAATGTATTTGAGATGTTTCCTAAACTTAATTGCTATTTTTTGAGTTTGTATTATTAGTGGATACTGCCCTGCATGCATTGCTTGTAGTTTTCCTCTGGAGATGTAGGAGAATCTTACAGAACATGCAGGGTTTCAATTGGGTGTTTGTCCCATTTGGTGAAATCTTGTTTTGCAAGTGGACCCCACACCTCACTGCCATGAAGTGCAATTGGTTCAATGACACATTCAATTAGTTTTAGCCACATTTTAATAGGTATTTCAATTTGAATTTGTTTTTTAATGGCGTAGAATGCCCTGCATGCTTTCTCTCTGTTCTTTCACTGCATCATTAAGGTTTCCAGTTGAGCTTATTTTTAAACCTAAGTAATTGTAGTGTGTGCAGGACTCTATATATTTTGTACCAATTGAGAACTTTAGTCTAATTCCCTGAGATCTGGATCTTCTCCGGAAAATCATTATTTGAGTATTTTTGGGGTTTGCTGCCAGGGCCCAGGTCTGTCAGTACTGCTCTAGCAGGTCCAGGCTCTGCTGTAGGCCATGTGCTGTGGGTGACAGTAGGCACAGGTCATCTGCCAAGAGCAGGCATTTCACCTCTGAATTGTGGAGACTAACATCAGGGGCTGAGGATTTTTCTAGAATAGTGGCCAATTTGTTGATGTAAATATTGAAGAGTGCATGGCTCAGATTGCAACCCTGGCGAAGGCCCTGCCCCTGGTTAAATAATTATGTTATTTTCTTGCCAATTTTGATGCTGCACGTATTGCCAGTATACATTGATTTAATTATGTTATGTTTTACCCCCTACACCACTTTCAATAACTTTGTAGAACAGTCCTGTATGCCAAATAGAATCAAATGATTTTTGGAAGTCGATAAAGCAAGAGTATATTTTGGTGGACATGTTTATCTATCAGGGTGTGTAGGGAGTAAATATGATTGGTCATGCGATGTTTTGGTATAAATCCAATTTGGCTTTTACTCAAGACATTGTATTATTAAGGAAGTTTAGAACTCTTGCATTTATAATACTACAGAAAACCTTCCCCAGGTTACTGTTCACACAAATGCCTCTGGAATTGTTAAGGTCAAATTTGTCTCCATTCTTAAAGATTGGGGTTATGTGTCCTTGATTCCAGATGTCAGAGAAATAACATACACTCAGGATCAAATTAAACTAATTAAAGTTTTAATATAGCCAATTGACATGTTGCACTAGTGAATTTGAGCATCTCATTTAAGATGCCATCAGGTCTCTTGTAGAGCTCCTGGTCAGTAATTGGGGAGTCCAATGGATTCTGATTGTCCTTCATAGCATTCAACTTCTCATGGATTTGGCATTGTTCTGCGTTTGTGTCAATTTGAACAGTGTTGTAGAGTGTTTTAAAATGGGTTGTCCATATGTCACCATTTTGTATCGCTAATTCCTCTTGTTTTGGTTTTTTTCGTTTTTTTTTTTCTTCAAATTTTGCCAGAAGTTGTTTGTGTTTATGGACTCCTCAATTAGTGTCAGCTACTTGCTGTTGGACTGGGCTGTTTGGTTCTGCCGCTTGCTGTAGGACCGGGCTGGTTGGTTCTGCCGCTTGCTGTTGGACTGGGCTGTTTGGTTCTGCTGCTTGCTGTTGGACTGGGCTGGTTGGTTCAGCCGCTTGCTGTTGGACTGGGCTGGTTGGTTCTGCCGCTTGCTGTTGGACTGGGCTGGTTGGTTCTGCTGCGTGCTGTTGGACTGGGCTGGTTGGTTCTGCTGCTTGCTGTTGGACCGGGCTGGTTGGTTCAGCCGCTTGCTGTTGGACTGGGCTGTTTGGTTCAGCCGCTTGCTGTTGGACTGGGCTTTTGGTTCTGAGTCTACGTTTATAGAGTTTTAAAGTCTCACAGTAATGAAGGCGTAATTCACCATTATCTGGGTCTCTGTGCTTTTGGTTTGATAGTGTTCTACGTTTTTTCCTTATAATTTTACAATCTGCACCAAACCAGTTGTCATCTGTGGACTTCCTTGGTTGGTTTTTGTTCAATTTCAGTTCTGCTTCTTTTGCTGTTTGCCTGAATATATAGTTGATGTTTTTTACTGCTAGATTGATTCCTTCTTTACAGTGAGTGGATGTGCTATCCAGAAAGTTATCTAAGGGTGTTTGGATATTTTGGTTTCTGGTTGCTTTCTGGGTATTCTTCTGTGCTGTTCCATCTGGATGAATCTCTGATGTTGTACAGCTCACTGGGCTGTGAATCTGTGGTTGTTTCCATGTCTGTTCTTTTGAGGAACAACGTAATTTGGCTGACAGAGGTGTTAGTGGCTTGACGGTGAATGAGCTGAGAGAGAAAGGGTCAACGTCTGTAATCATATAGTCTACTGTGCTGTGGCCAAGAGGTGAGCAATAGGTGAATCTCCCCAAAGAGTCCCCCCCCGTAACCTACCACTGACAAAGTACAGACCCAGGCTTTGACAGAGCTGCAACAGATCCCTTCCGTTTTCTGTTGATGGTGCTGTCACTGTTGTTTCTATGGGGGAGATTAAGACGGTTAGAAACAGTATGGCCTGTAATAAAGCTGTCCCCTCCTGTGGTCGTTAGATCAGGTAGTGTTCCTGTCAGTGTATTTGTGTCCCCACAGATGAGCACATTTCCCTGGACCTGGAAATGGCACGTCTCTTCCTCAAGGCTGGGGAATATCTCCTCTGATTAAAATGGTGATTCTGAGGCAGGGATATATGTTATATATATTAGATTACAAGTAATTTTTTCAGTTTTAACCAAATGTGATATTTACCAATTTTGAGGGGATCAATTAGATTTTGTTGTTCGGATTTGTACCAAATCATCAATCCTCCAGAGTCTCTTTCCAGAGCTATTGACAGAGCTGTGTTTCAGTGACGGCACTATTACCTCTCTGTAGCCTGTGGGACAGTGAGTGACAATGTCTGCCTTACACCATGTCTCCTGCTGAGTTGTTCAGAGTGATAAATAGCACAATCAGAAATACAGTAACTACTAACTACTGAATTGTTAAGTGTGATAAACAGCTTAACAGCAAAGTCAGAAATACAGTAACTTCTAACTACTGAGTTGTTAAGAGTGATAAACAGCAGGACAGTCAGAAATACAGGAACTACTAACTGCTGATTTGTTCAAAGTGATAAACAGGATAACATAAATACAGTAACTACTAACGACTGAGTTCCTCAATTAGTGTCAGCTGCTTGCTGTTGGACTGGGCTTTTTTGGTTCTGAGTGTACATTTATAGAGTTTTAAAGTCTCACAGTACTCTCTCTCTCTCTCTCTCTCTCTCTCTCTCTCTCTCTCTCTCTCTCTCTCTCTCTCTCTCTCTCTCTACTCTCTTCTCTCTCCCTCTCTCTACTCTCTTCTCTCTCTCTCTCTCTCTCTCTACTCTCTTCTCTCTCCCTCTCTCTACTCTCTTCTCTCTCTCTCTCTCTCTCTCTCTCTCTCTCTCGCTCTCCACTCCCCCTCTCTCTCGCTCTACTCTCTCTCTCCCTCTCTGTAGAAGTTAGCAGTGTGTGTGGAGAGTGTGGTCCCGGCGGGGGATCTATCTGAGGCTGAGGAGGGAGACGAGGTGCAGGGTTGTGGTGAGGCTCCAGCGCTAGGGGAGGAGGAGGGATACGAGGCAGACAGCGAGAGCAACCCAGAGGACATGGCCAAGCAGGAAGAAGGTAGGAGGGCCACACACACACACACACACACACGGTGGCAGGTAGTAACAGCGTCACACACACACACACACACACACACACACACACACACACACACACACACACACACACACACACACACACACGGTGGCAGGTAGTAAACAGCGTCACACACACACACTTGCACAGATCAAGGAATTGTATATTTGTTTACTGATATTACAATTGTCTGTAAAGTAGTTAAAACGCTGTCAGTTCCACTTTAAGGCTCTACAGTTTATATAATGGGTGTTTTCCTTCTTAAGGCTCTATAGTTTATATAATGGGTGTTTTCCTTCTTAAGGCTCTATAGTTTATATAATGGGTGTTTTCCTTCTTAAGGCTCTACAGTTTATATAATGGGTGTTTTCCTTCTTAAGGCTCTACAGTTTATATAATGGGTGTTTTCCTTCTTAAGGCTCTACAGTTTATATAATGGGTGTTTTCCTTCTTAAGGCTCTACAGTTTATATAATGGGTGTTTTCCTTCTTAAGGCTCTACAGTTTATATAATGGGTGTTTTCCTTCTTAAGGCTCTACAGTTTATATAATGGGTGTTTTCCTTCTTAAGGCTCTACAGTTTATATAATGGGTGTTTTCCTTCTTAAGGCTGTACAGTTTATATAATGGGTGTTTTCCTTCTTAAGGCTCTACAGTTTATATAATGGGTGTTTTCCTTCTTAAGGCTCTACAGTTTATATAATGGGTGTTTTCCTTCTTAAGGCTGTACAGTTTATATAATGGGTGTTTTCCTTCTTAAGGCTCTACAGTTTATATAATGGGTGTTTTCATTCTTAAGGCTCTATAGTTTATATAATGGGAGTTTTCCTTCTTAAGGCTCTACAGTTTATATAATGGGAGTTTTCCTTCTTAAGGCTCTACAGTTTATATAATGGGTGTTTTCCTTCTTAAGGCTGTACAGTTTATATAATGGGTGTTTTCCTTCTTAAGGCTCTACAGTTTATATAATGGGTGTTTTCATTCTTAAGGCTCTATAGTTTATATAATGGGAGTTTTCCTTCTTAAGGCTCTACAGTTTATATAATGGGAGTTTTCCTTCTTAAGGCTCGACAGTCTGACTACCTCAGGGGTTCCCAACCTAAGGGGGTGCCAACATATTTTTAAAATTATTTTTATACAATTCACGATTGTTTATTAATCTAAAACAACGCATATATCCGCAATGCTTTAGGCTAGAAACAAGCAGTAACATGCCTGTAGATTAAGGCATGGTTTGGCTCTATGGCATTCAGAAGCTGAGCAACGACCTTCTAAAGTCGAGGAATGAAAGAAATTGGACTTTGCTTTGGGGGGGAAGAAGGTTGGGAGCATATAGCATGGGAGTTTTCCTTCTTGCGTTCTATCTATCTTTAGCTGTTGGTCTTTATGTAGTTGATATATTAGTAAGTGGTTCCAGGGCTGGTCTAGTAGTCTTACTGTTTAAAAATAATCTGAATACTCTATTTAGCTCTGCGAAACACAGAGAGACTACACTAAGCTGAATACTCTATTTAGCTCTGGGAAACACAGAGAGACTACACTAAGCTGAATACTCTATTTAGCTCTGGGAAACACAGAGAGACTACACTAAGCTGAATACTCTATTTAGCTCTGGGAAACACAGAGAGACTACACTAAGCTGAATACTCTATTTAGCTCTGGGAAACACAGAGAGACTACACTAAGCTGAATACTCTATTTAGCTCTGGGAAACACAGAGAGACTACACTAAGCTGAATACTTTATTTAGCTCTGAAGTCTGAGTTTCCCCTCAGTTGCTTCTTAGCAAAATGTTTGTGAAGCCTCATCCTGGTTAAATAGTTTGTAGCCTGTGGGTTTGACTCAGACACCGCAGTGCC
This sequence comes from Coregonus clupeaformis, assembly GCF_020615455.1. Classification (NCBI taxonomy): domain Eukaryota; kingdom Metazoa; phylum Chordata; class Actinopteri; order Salmoniformes; family Salmonidae; genus Coregonus; species Coregonus clupeaformis. The sequence goes on from NC_059192.1 coordinate 94,589,778, forward strand.
GTTGACGGTGTAAGCTGATCAAACGCCCCGTCATTGCCCTGCGTTGCCCTGTTCTTGCTCCATGGTGACTGTGTCATATGACTGAGACGCTGAACAGCACTGACTCATTCGTGTCAGTAACATCCTAGCAAGACGTTTGTGAAGCCTCAGATATAATCAGAAACAGCAGTAGCAATGTAAACACTCATTAATAAACCCTAAAGCAGTGAGTCTCAGACCGAAGTGTCAGAGCTGGCCTGGGTCATGTTCACCACATTGACATTTTAGGCACGAGACAGAAGAAAGACATCTGATTCTGTACTTGTCTTACTGTTTGAAAACATTTAGAAAACGGTGAACCGGAGCCCTAATGAACACAACCCCTGTGTTGACCTATTGTAACACCATGTGACTATTAGTGTGTGTGACATGACAGACTGAGCATCTCTTTGTGATGGTGATCCTTCCTTCTTCTCTCATTGGCTGACTGGGGTTAAGTCTCTCTCTCTCTCTCTCTCTCTGTCTCTGTCTCTGTCTCTCTCTCTCTCTCTCTCTCTCTCTCTCTCTCTGTCTCTCTCTCTCTCTCTGTCTCTGTCTCTCTCTCTGTCTGTCTGTCTCTCTCTCTCTCTCTCTCTCTCTCTCTCTCTCTCTCTCTCTCTCTCTCTCTCTCTCTCTCTCTCTCTCTCTCTCTCTCTCTCTCTCTCTCTCTCTCTCTCTCTCTCTCTCTCTCTCTCTCTCTCTCTCTGTCTCTGTCTCTGTCTCTGTCTCTGTCTCTCTCTCTCTCTCTCTCTCTCTGTCTCTCTCTCTCTCTCTCTCTCTCTCTCTCTCTCTCTCTCTCTCTCTCTCTCTCTGTCTCTCTGTCTCTCTCTCTCTCTCTCTCTCTCTCTCTGTCTCTCTGTCTCTCTGTCTCTCTCTCTCTCTGTCTCTCTCTCTCTCTCTGTCTCTCTCTCTGTCTCTCTCTCTCTCTCTGTCTCTGTCTCTGTCTCTGTCTCTCTCTCTGTCTGTCTCTCTCTCTCTCTCTCTCTCTCTCTCTCTCTCTCTCTCTCTCTCTCTGTCTCTCTCTCTGTCTCTCTCTCTCTCTCTCTCTCTCTCTCTCTCTCTCTCTCTCTCTCTCTCTCTCTCTCTCTCTCTGTCTCTCTCTCTGTCTCTGTCTCTGTCTCTGTCTCTGTCTCTGTCTCTGTCTCTGTCTCTCTCTCTGTCTCTGTCTCTCTCTCTGTCTCTGTCTCTGTCTCTCTCTCTCTCTCTCTCTCTCTCTCTCTCTCTCTCTCTCTCTCTCTCTCTCTCTCTCTCTCTGTCTCTCTCTCTCTCTCTGTCTCTCTCTCTCTCTCTCTCTCTCTCTCTCTCTCTCTCTCTCTCTCTCTCTGTCTCTCTCTCTCTCTCTCTCTGTCTCTCTCTCTCTCTCTCTCTCTCTCTCTCTCTCTCTCTCTCTCTCTCTGTCTCTCTGTCTCTCTGTCTCTCTCTCTCTCTCTCTCTCTCTCTCTCTCTCTCTGTCTCTCTCTGTCTCTCTCTCTCTCTCTCTCTCTCTGTCTCTCTCTCTCTCTCTGTCTCTCTCTCTCTCTCTCTCTCTCTCTCTCTCTCTCTCTCTCTCTCTCTCTCTCTCTCTCTCTCTCTCTCTCTCTCTCTCTCTCTCTCTCTCTGAGAATCCAGTCTTTGTTTAGTCCTTACAGCATGCCATATGACAGAGCAGGACCACGACCTTGTGACTCACATACTGTAGTATTGCACCATGTCACACACAAATCACAGTTTATTGGTGACATACACAGTTTAGCAGATCTTATACCACAGGGTATTCAAATCTTACCCTACGAGGTCCAGAGACGGCTGGTTTTCTGTTCTACTTATTGACTGTGTATTGGTGTAACATATTCATTATTCAGAATATTGACTGTGTATTGGTTTAACATGTATTCATTATTCAACTTAGAGAGAGGGATGTTGAAATTGTGGGAGAGGGAGGGAGATGAAAGGAGAGAGAGGGTGGGAAAGATTCATTAATAAACCGGATCTCCCAGAAGGCTGTGTGTTATTGAGAGCCTTTTGAGCTGGTTTGCTGTAAATCACTAGGGGACTCCCTCCCAGCCTGCAGTGAGCCCAGTGAGAAAGGGGAAGGAGACAGGGGGCTGAGGGTTGGAGGCAGGGGAAGGAGACAGGGGGCTGGAGGGCTGGAGGTAGGAGAAGGAGACAGGGGGCTGAGGACTGGAGGCAGGGGAAGGAGACAGGGGGCTGAGGGTTGGAGGTAGGAGAAGGAGACAGGGGGCTGAGGGCTGGAGGCAGGGGAAGGAGACAGGGGGCTGAGGACTGGAGGTAGGAGAAGGAGACAGAGGGCTGGAGGCAGGAGAATGAGACAGGGGGCTGAGGACTGGAGGTAGGAGAAGGAGACAGAGGGCTGGAGGCAGGAGAAGGAGACAGGGGGCTGAGGGCTGGAGGCAGGGGAAGGAGACAGGGGGCTGAGGACTGGAGGTAGGAGAAGGAGACAGGAGGCTGAGGGTTGGAGGTAGGAGAAGGAGACAGGGGGCTGAGGGCTGGAGGCAGGGGAAGGAGACAGGGGGCTGAGGGTTGGAGGTAGGAGAAGGAGACAGGGGCTGAGTGCTGGAGGCAGGAGAAGGAGACAGGGGGCTGAGGGCTGGAGGCAGGGGAAGGAGACAGGGGGCTGAGGGCTGGAGGCAGGGGAAGGAGACAGGGGGCTGAGGTCAGAAAAAGGAGACAGGGGGCTGAGGACTGGAGGCAGGAGGCAGGAGAAGGAGACAGGGGGCTGAGGACTGGAGGCAGGGGAAGGAGACAGGGGGCTGAGGGTTGGAGGTAGGAGAAGGAGACAGGGGCTGAGTGCTGGAGGCAGGAGAAGGAGACAGGGGGCTGAGGGCTGGAGGCAGGGGAAGGAGACAGGGGGCTGAGGGCTGGAAGCAGGGGAAGGAGACAGGGGGCTGAGTGCTGGAGGCAGGGGAAGGAGACAGGGTGCTGAGGGCTGGAGGCAGGAGAAGGAAGCAGGGTGCTGAGGGCTGGAGGCAGGAGAAGGAAGCAGGGGGCTGAGGGCTGGAGGCAGGAGAAGGAAGCAGGGTGCTGAGGGCTGGAGGCAGGAGAAGGAAGCAGGGGGCTGAGGGCTGGAGGCAGGAGAAGGAGGCAAGGGAAGGAGACAGAGGGCTGGAGGCAGGGGAAGGAGACAGGGGGCTGAGGGCTGGAAGCAGGGGAAGGAGACAGGGGGCTGAGTGCTGGAGGCAGGGGAAGGAGACAGGGGGCTGAGTGCTGGAGGCAGGGGAAGGAGACAGGGTGCTGAGGGCTGGAGGCAGGGGAAGGAGACAGGGGGCTGAGGGCTGGAGGCAGGGGAAGGAGACAGGGGGCTGAGGGCTGGAGGCAGGGGAAGGAGACAGGGGGCTGAGGGCTGGAGGCAGGGGAAGGAGACAGGGGGCTGAGGTCAGAAAAAGGAGACAGGGGGCTGAGGACTGGAGGCAGGAGGCAGGAGAAGGAGACAGGGGGCTGAGGACTGGAGGCAGGGGAAGGAGACAGGGGGCTGAGGGTTGGAGGTAGGAGAAGGAGACAGGGGCTGAGTGCTGGAGGCAGGAGAAGGAGACAGGGGGCTGAGGGCTGGAGGCAGGAGAAGGAGACAGGGGGCTGAGGTCAGAAAAAGGAGACGGGGCTGAGGACTGGAGGCAGGAGAAGGAGACAGGGGGCTGAGGACTGGAGGCAGGGGAAGGAGACAGGGGGCTGATAGCTAGAGGTTTATACAGTATGGACATGAAGGGGGTTTAGGTAGTCTGTTAGCTAGAGGTTTATACAGTATGGACATGAAGGGGGTTTAGGTAGTCTGTCTGTTAGCTAGAGGTTTATACAGTATGGACATGAAGGGGGTTTAGGTAGTCTGTTAGCTAGAGGTTTATACAGTATGGACATGAAGGGGGTTTAGGTAGTCTGTCTGTTAGCTAGAGGTCTATACAGTATGGACATGAAGGGGGTTTAGGTAGTCTGTCTGTTAGCTAGAGGTTTATACAGTATGGACATGAAGGGGGTTTAGGTAGTCTGTCTGTTAGCTAGAGGTTTATACAGTATGGACATGAAGGGGGTTTAGGTAGTCTGTTAGCTAGAGGTTTATACAGTATGGACATGAAGGGGGGTTTAGGTAGTCTGTTAGCTAGAGGTTTATACAGTATGGACATGAAGGGGGGTTTAGGTAGTCTGTTAGCTAGAGGTTTATACAGTATGGACATGAAGGGGGTTTAGGTAGTCTGTCTGTTAGCTAGAGGTCTATACAGTATGGACATGAAGGGGGTTTAGGTAGTCTGTTAGCTAGAGGTCTATACAGTATGGACATGAAGGGGGGTTTAGGTAGTCTGTTAGCTAGAGGTTTATACAGTATGGACATGAAGGGGGTTTAGGTAGTCTGTCTGTTAGCTAGAGGTTTATACAGTATGGACATGAAGGGGGTTTAGGTAGTCTGTCTGTTAGCTAGAGGTTTATACAGTATGGACATGAAGGGGGGTTTAGGTAGTCGGTTAGCTAGAGGTTTATACAGTATGGACATGAAGGGGGTTTAGGTAGTCTGGTAGCTAGAGGTTTATACAGTATGGACATGAAGGGGGTTTAGGTAGTCTGTTAGCTAGAGGTTTATACAGTATGGACATGAAGGGGGTTTAGGTAGTCTGTTAGTTAGAGGTTTATACAGTATGGACATGAAGGGGGTTTAGGTAGTCTGTCTGTTAGCTAGAGGTTTATACAGTATGGACATGAAGGGGGTTTAGGTAGTCTGTCTGTTAGCTAGAGGTTTATACAGTATGGACATGAAGGGGGTTTAGGTAGTCTGTCTGTTGGCTAGAGGTTTATACAGTATGGACAGAAGGGGGTTTAGGTAGGTCTGTTAGCTAGAGGTTTATACAGTATGGACATGAAGGGGGTTTAGGTAGTCTGTCTGTTAGCTAGAGGTTTATACAGTATGGACATGAAGGGGGGTTTAGGTAGTGTCTGTTAGCTAGAGGTTTATACAGTATGGACATGAAGGGGGTTTAGGTAGTCTGTCTGTTAGCTAGAGGTTTATACAGTATGGACATGAAGGGGGTTTAGGTAGTCTGTTAGCTAGAGGTTTATACAGTATGGACATGAAGGGGGTTTAGGTAGTCTGTCTGTTAGCTAGAGGTTTATACAGTATGGACATGAAGGGGGTTTAGGTAGTCTGTCTGTTAGCTAGAGGTTTATACAGTATGGACATGAAGGGGGTTTAGGTAGTGTCTGTTAGCTAGAGGTTTATACAGTATGGACATGAAGGGGGGTTTAGGTAGTCTGTCTGTTAGCTAGAGGTCTATACAGTATGGACATGAAGGGGGTTTAGGTAGTCTGTCTGTTAGCTAGAGGTCTATACAGTATGGACATGAAGGGGTTTAGGTAGTCTGTCTGTTAGCTAGAGGTTTATACAGTATGGACATGAAGGGGGTTTAGGTAGTCTGTTAGCTAGAGGTTTATACAGTATGGACATGAAGGGGGGTTTAGGTAGTCTGTCTGTTAGCTAGAGGTTTATACAGTATGGACATGAAGGGGGTTTAGGTAGTCTGTTAGCTAGAGGTTTATACAGTATGGACATGAAGGGGGTTTAGGTAGTCTGTCTGTTAGCTAGAGGTCTATACAGTATGGACATGAAGGGGTTTAGGTAGTCTGTTAGCTAGAGGTTTATACAGTATGGACATGAAGGGGGTTTAGGTAGTCTGTTTGTTAGCTAGAGGTTTATACAGTATGGACATGAAGGGGGTTTAGGTAGTTGTCTGTTAGCTAGAGGTTTATACAGTATGGACATGAAGGGGTTTAGGTAGTGTCTGTTAGCTAGAGGTTTATACAGTATGGACATGAAGGGGTTTAGGTAGGTCTGTTAGCTAGAGGTTTATACAGTATGGACATGAAGGGGGTTTAGGTAGTCTGTCTGTTAGCTAGAGGTTTATACAGTATGGACATGAAGGGGGTTTAGGTAGTCTGTCTGTTAGCTAGAGGTTTATACAGTATGGACATGAAGGGGGTTTAGGTAGTCTGTTAGCTAGAGGTTTATACAGTATGGACATGAAGGGGGTTTAGGTAGTCTGTCTGTTAGCTAGAGGTTTATACAGTATGGACATGAAGGGGGTTTAGGTAGTCTGTCTGTTAGCTAGAGGTTTATACAGTATGGACATGAAGGGGGTTTAGGTAGTCTGTCTGTTAGCTAGAGGTTTATACAGTATGGACATGAAGGGGGGTTTAGGTAGTCTGTTAGCTAGAGGTTTATACAGTATGGACATGAAGGGGGTTTAGGTAGTCTGTCTGTTAGCTAGAGGTTTATACAGTATGGACATGAAGGGGGTTTAGGTAGTCTGTCTGTTAGCTAGAGGTTTATACAGTATGGACATGAAGGGGGTTTAGGTAGTCTGTTAGCTAGAGGTTTATACAGTATGGACATGAAGGGGGTTTAGGTAGTCTGTCTGTTAGCTAGAGGTTTATACAGTATGGACATGAAGGGGGTTTAGGTAGTCTGTCTGTTAGCTAGAGGTTTATACAGTATGGACATGAGGGGGTTTAGGTAGTCTGTTAGCTAGAGGTTTATACAGTATGGACATGAAGGGGGTTTAGGTAGTCTGTTAGCTAGAGGTTTATACAGTATGGACATGAAGGGGTTTAGGTAGTCTGTTAGCTAGGGGTTTATACAGTATGGACATGAAGGGGGTTTAGGTAGTCTGTCTGTTAGCTAGAGGTCTATACAGTATGGACATGAAGGGGGGTTTAGGTAGTCTGTTAGCTAGAGGTTTATACAGTATGGACATGAAGGGGGTTTAGGTAGTCTGTTAGCTAGAGGTTTATACAGTATGGACATGAAGGGGGTTTAGGTAGTCTGTCTGTTAGCTAGAGGTTTATACAGTATGGACATGAAGGGGTTTAGGTAGTCTGTTAGCTAGAGGTTTATACAGTATGGACATGAAGGGGGTTTAGGTAGTCTGTCTGTTAGCTAGAGGTTTATACAGTATGGACATGAAGGGGGTTTAGGTAGTCTGTCTGTTAGCTAGAGGTTTATACAGTATGGACATGAAGGGGGTTTAGGTAGTCTGTCTGTTAGCTAGAGGTTTATACAGTATGGACATGAAGGGGGTTTAGGTAGTCTGTTAGCTAGAGGTTTATACAGTATGGACATGAAGGGGGTTTAGGTAGTCTGTCTGTTAGCTAGAGGTTTATACAGTATGGACATGAAGGGGGTTTAGGTAGTCTGTTAGCTAGAGGTTTATACAGTATGGACATGAAGGGGGGTTTAGGTAGTCTGTTAGCTAGAGGTTTATACAGTATGGACATGAAGGGGGTTTAGGTAGTCTGTCTGTTAGCTAGAGGTTTATACAGTATGGACATGAAGGGGGTTTAGGTAGTCTGTCTGTTAGCTAGAGGTTTATACAGTATGGACATGAAGGGGGTTTAGGTAGTCTGTTAGCTAGAGGTTTATACAGTATGGACATGAAGGGGGTTTAGGTAGTCTGTCTGTTAGCTAGAGGTTTATACAGTATGGACATGAAGGGGGGTTTAGGTAGTCTTTCTGTTAGCTAGAGGTTTATACAGTATGGACATGAAGGGGGTTTAGGTAGTCTGTCTGGTAGCTAGAGGTTTATACAGTATGGACATGAAGGGGGTTTAGGTAGTCTGTCTGTTAGCTAGAGGTTTATACAGTATGGACATGAAGGGGGGTTTAGGTAGTCTGTTAGCTAGAGGTTTATACAGTATGGACATGAAGGGGGTTTAGGTAGTCTGTTAGCTAGAGGTCTATACAGTATGGACATGAAGGGGTTTAGGTAGTCTGTCTGTTAGCTAGAGGTTTATACAGTATGGACATGAAGGGGGTTTAGGTAGTCTGTTAGCTAGAGGTTTATACAGTATGGACATGAAGGGGGTTTAGGTAGTCTGTCTGTTAGCTAGAGGTTTATACAGTATGGACATGAAGGGGGTTTAGGTAGTCTGTCTGTTAGCTAGAGGTTTATACAGTATGGACATGAAGGGGGGTTTAGGTAGTCTGTCTGTTAGCTAGAGGTTTATACAGTATGGACATGAAGGGGGTTTAGGTAGTCTGTCTGTTAGCTAGAGGTTTATACAGTATGGACATGAAGGGGGTTTAGGTAGTCTGTCTGTTAGCTAGAGGTTTATGCAGTATGGACATGAAGGGGGTTTAGGTAGTCTGTTAGCTAGAGGTTTATACAGTATGGACATGAAGGGGGGTTTAGGTAGTGTCTGTTAGCTAGAGGTTTATACAGTATGGACATGAAGGGGGTTTAGGTAGTCTGTTAGCTAGAGGTTTATACAGTATGGACATGAAGGGGGTTTAGGTAGTCTGTCTGTTAGCTAGAGGTTTATACAGTATGGACATGAAGGGGGTTTAGGTAGTCTGTTAGCTAGAGGTTTATACAGTATGGACATGAAGGGGGGTTTAGGTAGTCTGTTAGCTAGAGGTTTATACAGTATGGACATGAAGGGGGTTTAGGTAGTCTGTTAGCTAGAGGTTTATACAGTATGGACATGAAGGGGGGTTTAGGTAGTCTGTCTGTTAGCTAGAGGTTTATACAGTATGGACATGAAGGGGGTTTAGGTAGTCTGTTAGCTAGAGGTTTATACAGTATGGACATGAAGGGGGTTTAGGTAGTCTGTCTGTTAGCTAGAGGTTTATACAGTATGGACATGAAGGGGGTTTAGGTAGTCTTTCTGTTAGCTAGAGGCCTATACAGTATGGACATGAAGGGGGTTTAGGTAGTCTGTTAGCTAGAGGTTTATACAGTATGGACATGAAGGGGGTTTAGGTAGTCTGTCTGGTAGCTAGAGGTTTATACAGTATGGACATGAAGGGGGTTTAGGTAGTGTGTCTGTTAGCTAGAGGTTTATACAGTATGGACATGAAGGGGGTTTAGGTAGTCTGTTAGCTAGAGGTCTATACAGTATGGACATGAAGGGGGTTTAGGTAGTCTGTTAGCTAGAGGTTTATACAGTATGGACATGAAGGGGGTTTAGGTAGTCTGTTAGCTAGAGGTTTATACAGTATGGACATGAAGGGGGTTTAGGTAGTCTGTCTGTTAGCTAGAGGTTTATACAGTATGGACATGAAGGGGGTTTAGGTAGTCTGTTAGCTAGAGGTTTATACAGTATGGACATGAAGGGGGGTTTAGGTAGTCTGTCTGTTAGCTAGAGGTTTATACAGTATGGACATGAAGGGGGTTTAGGTAGTCTGTCTGTTAGCTAGAGGTTTATACAGTATGGACATGAAGGGGGTTTAGGTAGTCTGTCTGTTAGCTAGAGGTTTATACAGTATGGACATGAAGGGGTTTAGGTAGTCTGTTAGCTAGAGGTTTATACAGTATGGACATGAAGGGGGTTTAGGTAGTCTGTCTGTTAGCTAGAGGTTTATACAGTATGGACATGAAGGGGGTTTAGGTAGTCTGTTAGCTAGAGGTTTATACAGTATGGACATGAAGGGGGGTTTAGGTAGTCTGTCTGTTAGCTAGAGGTTTATACAGTATGGACATGAAGGGGGTTTAGGTAGTCTGTTAGCTAGAGGTTTTATACAGTATGGACATGAAGGGGGGTTTAGGTAGTCTGTTAGCTAGAGGTTTATACAGTATGGACATGAAGGGGGTTTAGGTAGTCTGTTAGCTAGAGGTTTATACAGTATGGACATGAAGGGGGTTTAGGTAGTCTGTCTGTTAGCTAGAGGTTTATACAGTATGGACATGAAGGGGTTTAGGTAGTCTGTCTGTTAGCTAGAGGTTTATACAGTATGGACATGAAGGGGGTTTAGGTAGTCTGTTAGCTAGAGGTTTATACTGTATGGACATGTTAGGTAGTCTGTCTGTTAGCTAGAGGTTTATACAGTATGGACATGAAGGGGGTTTAGGTAGTCTTTCTGTTAGCTAGAGGTCTATACAGTATGGACATGAAGGGGGTTTAGGTAGTCTGTTAGCTAGAGGTTTATACAGTATGGACATGAAGGGGGTTTAGGTAGTCTGTCTGGTAGCTAGAGGTTTATACAGTATGGACATGAAGGGGGTTTAGGTAGTGTGTCTGTTAGCTAGAGGTTTATACAGTATGGACATGAAGGGGGTTTAGGTAGTCTGTTAGCTAGAGGTTTATACAGTATGGACATGAAGGGGGGTTTAGGTAGTCTGTTAGCTAGAGGTTTATACAGTATGGACATGAAGGGGGTTTAGGTAGTCTGTTAGCTAGAGGTTTATACAGTATGGACATGAAGGGGTTTAGGTAGTCTGTCTGTTAGCTAGAGGTCTATACAGTATGGACATGAAGGGGGTTTAGGTAGTCTGTTGCTAGAGGTTTATACAGTATGGACATGAAGGGGGTTTAGGTAGTCTGTCTGTTAGCTAGAGGTTTATACAGTATGGACATGAAGGGGGGTTTAGGTAGTCTGTCTGTTAGCTAGAGGTCTATACAGTATGGACATGAAGGGGGTTTAGGTAGTCTGTTAGCTAGAGGTTTATACAGTATGGACATGAAGGGGGGTTTAGGTAGTCTGTTAGCTAGAGGTTTATACAGTATGGACATGAAGGGGGTTTAGGTAGTCTGTTAGCTAGAGGTTTATACAGTATGGACATGAAGGGGGTTTAGGTAGTCTGTCTGTTAGCTAGAGGTTTATACAGTATGGACATGAAGGGGGTTTAGGTAGTCTGTTAGCTAGAGGTTTATACAGTATGGACATGAAGGGGGTTTAGGTAGTCTGTTAGCTAGAGGTTTATACAGTATGGACATGAAGGGGGTTTAGGTAGTCTGTCTGTTAGCTAGAGGTTTATACAGTATGGACATGAAGGGGGGTTTAGGTAGTCTGTCTGTTAGCTAGAGGTTTATACAGTATGGACATGAAGGGGGGTTTAGGTAGTCTGTTAGCTAGAGGTTTATACAGTATGGACATGAAGGGGGGTTTAGGTAGTCTGTCTGTTAGCTAGAGGTTTATACAGTATGGACATGAAGGGGGTTTAGGTAGTCTGTTAGCTAGAGGTTTATACAGTATGGACATGAAGGGGGGTTTAGGTAGTCTGTTAGCTAGAGGTCTATACAGTATGGACATGAAGGGGGTTTAGGTAGTCTGTCTGTTAGCTAGAGGTTTATACAGTATGGACATGAAGGGGGTTTAGGTAGTCTGTTAGCTAGAGGTTTATACAGTATGGACATGAAGGGGGTTTAGGTAGTCTGTTAGCTAGAGGTTTATACAGTATGGACATGAAGGGGGGTTTAGGTAGTCTGTCTGTTAGCTAGAGGTTTATACAGTATGGACATGAAGGGGGTTTAGGTAGTCTGTCTGGTAGCTAGAGGTTTATACAGTATGGACACGAAGGGGGGTTTAGGTAGTCTGGTAGCTAGAGGTTTATACAGTATGGACATGAAGGGGGTTTAGGTAGTCTGTTAGCTAGAGGTTTATACAGTATGGACATGAAGGGGGTTTAGGTAGTCTGTCTGTTAGCTAGAGGTTTTATACAGTATGGACATGAAGGGGGTTTAGGTAGTCTGTTAGCTAGAGGTTTATACAGTATGGACATGAAGGGGGGTTTAGGTAGTCTGTCTGTTAGCTAGAGGTTTATACAGTATGGACATGAAGGGGGTTAGGTAGTCTGTCTGTTAGCTAGAGGTTTATACAGTATGGACATGAAGGGGGTTTAGGTAGTCTGTCTGTTAGCTAGAGGTTTATACAGTATGGACATGAAGGGGGTTTAGGTAGTCTGTTAGCTAGAGGTTTATACAGTATGGACATGAAGGGGGTTTAGGTAGTCTGTTAGCTAGAGGTTTATACAGTATGGACATGAAGGGGGGTTTAGGTAGTCTGTTAGCTAGAGGTTTATACAGTATGGACATGAAGGGGGTTTAGGTAGTCTGTTAGCTAGAGGTTTATACAGTATGGACATGAAGGGGGTTTGGTAGTCTGTCTGTTAGCTAGAGGTTTATACAGTATGGACATGAAGGGGGTTTAGGTAGTCTGTCTGTTAGCTAGAGGTTTATACAGTATGGACATGAAGGGGGTTTAGGTAGTCTGTTAGCTGGGGAGGTTTATACAGTATGGACATGAAGGGGGTTTAGGTAGTCTGTTAGCTAGAGGTTTATACAGTATGGACATGAAGGGGGGTTTAGGTAGTCTGTTAGCTAGAGGTTTATACAGTATGGACATGAAGGGGGGTTTAGGTAGTCTGTCTGTTAGCTAGAGGTTTATACAGTATGGACATGAAGGGGGTTTAGGTAGTCTGTCCGTTAGCTAGAGGTTTATACAGTATGGACATGAAGGGGGTTTTAGGTAGTCTGTTAGCTAGAGGTTTATACAGTATGGACATGAAGGGGGTTTAGGTAGTCTGTCTGTTAGCTAGAGGTTTATACAGTATGGACATGAAGGGGGTTTAGGTAGTCTGTTAGCTAGAGGTTTATACAGTATGGACATGAAGGGGGTTTAGGTAGTCTGTCTGTTAGCTAGAGGTTTATACAGTATGGACATGAAGGGGGTTTAGGTAGTCTGTCTGTTAGCTAGAGGTCTATACAGTATGGACATGAAGGGGGTTTAGGTAGTCTGTTAGCTAGAGGTTTATACAGTATGGACATGAAGGGGGTTTAGGTAGTCTGTCTGTTAGCTAGAGGTTTATACAGTATTTACATTTACATTTTTGTAATTTAGCAGACGCTCTTATCCAGATCGACTTACAGTTAGTGAGTTCATACAGTTTTTTTGTTTTTTTGCTATACTAGGCAAGTCAGTTAAGAACATATTCTTATTTACAATGACGGCCAAACCTGGACGGTTGTGATACAGCGAACCAGGGGGTCTGTAGTGACGCCTCAAGCACTGAGTTGCAGTGCCTTAGACCGCTGCACCACTCTGGAGCCCATGAAGGTTATGGACATGAAGGTTATGGACATGAAGGTTATGGACATGAAGGTTATGGACAGGAAGGTTATGGACATGAAGGTTATGGACATGAAGGTTATGGACATGAAGGTTATGGACAGGAAGGTTATGGACAGGACGGTTATGGACATGAAGGTTATGGACAGGACTGTTATGGACAGGAAGGTTATGGACAGGAAGGTTATGGACAGGAAGGTTATGGACATGAAGGTTATGGACATGAAGGTTATGGACAGGACGGTTATGGACATGAAGGTTATGGACAGGAAGGTTATGGACAGGAAGGTTATGGACAGGAAGGTTATGGACAGGAAGGTTATGGACAGGAAGGTTATGGACATGAAGGTTATGGACAGGAAGGTTATGGACAGGACGGTTATGGACATGAAGGTTATGGACAGGAAGGTTATGGACAGGAAGGTTATGGACAGGAAGGTTATGGACATGAAGGTTATGGACAGGAAGGTTATGGACAGGACGGTTATGGACATGAAGGTTATGGACAGGAAGGTTATGGACAGGAAGGTTATGGACAGGAAGGTTATGGACATGAAGGTTATGGACAGGAAGGTTATGGACAGGACGGTTATGGACAGGACGGTTATGGACATGAAGGTTATGGACAGGAAGGTTATGGACAGGAAGGTTATGGACAGGAAGGTTATGGACAGGAAGGTTATGGACAGGAAGGTTATGGACATGAAGGTTATGGACATGAAGGTTATGGACATGAAGGTTATGGACATGAAGGTTATGTGTGTGGGTGGACAGGCTTCTGTGGATACCTAAGGTATTGGTCTGTGGTGACACGTGTTGTGTGTGTTGATCGTGTGTGTTATGTCAGTGCGTCACGTCTTCATGTTTGTTTGTCTCTCCTCTTCCTCTGACAGGTGTGAAGGTGGATTCTGCAGGAGCAGTGGGGGCGTGTCTGGCTGCAGCGGAGTCCCCCGGCAGAGGGGGCCGTGGCGTTCTCCTTTTCCCAGAGATCTGCCTGATGGAGCTTCAGCTGCTGGCGGCAGGGTCACCTGATCTGGAGGTGTTGGGTCACGTGTTTCACAGCCTGCTGGGGGTCGTGAGAGCCAACCCTCGCAACGCTGCACTGCTGTACCACCAGGTTATTATACCTACTGTGTCTACCTCTCATCCCCCCTATAGGTTATTATACCTACTGTGTCTACCTCTCATCCCCCTATAGGTTATTATACCTACTGTGTCTACCTCTCATCCCCCCCTATAGGTTATTATACCTACTGTGTCTACCTCTCATCCCCCCCTATAGGTTATTATACCTACTGTGTCTACCTCTCATCCCCCTATAGGTTATTATACCTACTGTGTCTACCTCTCATCCCCCCCTATAGGTTATTATACCTACTGTGTCTACCTCTCATCCCCCTATAGGTTATTATACCTACTGTGTCTACCTCTCATCCCCCCTATAGGTTATTATACCTACTGTGTCTACCTCTCATCCCCCTATAGGTTATTATACCTACTGTATCTACCTCTCATCCCCCCTATAGGTTATTATACCTACTGTGTCTACCTCTCATCCCCCCTATAGGTTATTATACCTACTGTATCTACCTCTCATCCCCCCTATAGGTTATTATACCTACTGTGTCTACCTCTCATCCCCCCCTATAGGTTATTATACCTACTGTGTCTACCTCTCATCCCCCCTATAGGTTATTATACCTACTGTGTCTACCTCTCATCCCCCTAGGTTATTATACCTACTGTGTCTACCTCTCATCCCCCCTATAGGTTATTATACCTACTGTGTCTACCTCTCATCCCCCCTATAGGTTATTATACCTACTGTGTCTACCTCTCATCCCCCCTATAGGTTATTATACCTACTGTGTCTACCTCTCATCCCCCCTATAGGTTATTATACCTACTGTGTCTACCTCTCATCCCCCCTATAGGTTATTATACCTACTGTGTCTACCTCTCATCCCCCTATAGGTTATTATACCTACTGTGTCTACCTCTCATCCCCCTATAGGTTATTATACCTACTGTGTCTACCTCTCATCCCCCCTATAGGTTATTATACCTACTGTGTCTACCTCTCATCCCCCTATAGGTTATTATACCTACTGTGTCTACCTCTCATCCCCCTATAGGTTATTATACCTACTGTGTCTACCTCTCATCCCCCCTATAGGTTATTATACCTACTGTGTCTACCTCTCATCCCCCTATAGGTATTATACCTACTGTGTCTACCTCTCACCCCCCCTATAGGTTATTATACCTACTGTGTCTACCTCTCATCCCCCCTATAGGTTATTATACCTACTGTGTCTACCTCTCATCCCCCTATAGGGTTATTATACCTACTGTGTCTACCTCTCATCCCCTATAGGTTTTATACCTACTGTGTCTACCTCTCATCCCCCCTATAGGTTATTATACCTACTGTGTCTACCTCTCATCCCCCCTATAGGTTATTATACCTACTGTGTCTACCTCTCATCCCCCCTATAGGTTATTATACCTACTGTGTCTACCTCTCATCCCCCTATAGGTTATTATACCTACTGTGTCTACCTCTCATCCCCCCCCTATAGGTTATTATACTTTTTTTTAATTTTTTTTATTTCACCTTTATTTAACCAGGTAAGCCAGTTGAGAACAGGTTCTCATTTACAACTGCGACCTGGCCAAGACAAAGCAAAGTAGTGCAACAAAAACAACACAGAGTTACATATGGGGTAAAAAAAAAACATAAAGTCAGAAATACAACAGAAAATATATATACAGTGTGTGCAAATGTAGCAAGTTATGGAGGTAAGGCAATAAATAGGCTATAGTGCAGAATCATTACAATAGTATTAACACTGGAATGCTAGATGTGCAAGAGATTATGTGCAAATAGAGATACTGGGGGTGCAAAAGAGCAAATTAAATAACAATATAGGGATGAGGTAGTTGGGTGGGCTAATTTCAGATGGGCTGTGTACAGGTGCAGTGATCGGTAAGGTGCTCTGACAACTGATGCTTAAAGTTATTGAGGGAGATAAGAGTCTCCAGCTTCAGAGATTTTTGCAATTCGTTCCAGTCATTGGCAGCAGAGAACTGGAAGGGAATGGCGACAAAGGAGGTGTTGGCTTTGGGAATGACCAGTGAGATATACCTGCTGGAGCGCAGACTACGGGTGGGTGCTGCTATGGTGACCAATGAGCTAAGATAAGGCGGGGATTTGCCTAGCAGTGATTTATAGATGGCCTGGAGCCAGTGGGTTTGACTGACGAACATGTAGTGAGGACCAGCCAACAAGAGCGTACAGGTCACAGTGGTGGGTAGTGTATGGGGCTTTGGAGACAAAAGCGGATGGCACTGTGATAGACTACATCCAATTTGCTGAGTAGAGTGTTGGAGGCTATTTTATAAATGACATCGCGAAGTCAAGGATCGGTAGGATAGTCAGTTTTACAAGGGCATGTTTGGCAGCATGAGTGAAGGAGGCTTTGTTGAGAAATAGGAAGCCGATTCTAGATTTAACTTTGGATTGGAGATTCTTTATGTGAGTCTGGAAGTTGAGTTTACAGTCTAACCCAGACACCTAGATATTTGTAGTTGTCCACATACTCTAGGTCAGACCCGTCGGAGAGTGGTGATTCTAGTCGGGTGGGCGGGTGCTAGCAGCGTTCGATTGAAAAGCATGCATTTAGTTTTACTAGTGTTTAAGAGCAGTTGAAGGCTACTGAAGGATTGTTGTATGGCATTGAAGCTCGTTTGGAGGTTTGTTAACACAGTGTCCAATGAAGGGCCAGATGTATACAAAATGGTGTCGTCTGCGTAGAGGTGGATCTGAGAGTCACCAGCAGCAAGAGCGACATCATTGATATACACGGAGAAAAGTGTCGGCCCAAGAATTGAACCCTGTGGCACCCCCATAGAGACTGCCATAGGTCCAGACAACAGGCCCTCCGATTTGACACACTGAACTCTATCTGAGAAGTAGTTGGTGAACCAGGCGAGGCAGTCATTTGAGAAACCAAGGCTATTTAGTCTGCCAATAAGAATGCGGTGGTTGACAGAGTCGAAAGCCTTGGCCAGGTCGATGAAGACGGCTGCACAGTACTGTCTATTATCAACCGCGGTTATAATATCGTTTAGGACCATGAGCGTGGCTGAAGTGCACCCGTGACCAGCTCGGAAACGGGATTGCATAGCGGAGAAGGTACGGTGGTATTCGAAATGGTCGATGATCTGTTTATTAACTTGGCTTTCGAATACTTTCGAAAGGCAGGGCAGGATGGATATAGGTCTGTAGCAGTTTGGATCTAGAGTGTCACCCCCTTTGAAGAGGGGGATGACCGCGGCAGCTTTCCAATCTCTGGGGATCTCAGACGTTATGAAAGAGAGGTTGAACAGACTAGTAATAGGGGTTGCGACAATTTCGGGCGGCTAGTTTTAGGAAGAAAGGGTCCAGATTGTCTAGCCCAGCTGATTTGTAGGGGTCCAGATTTTGCAGCGCTTTCAAAACATCAGCTGTCTGAATTTGTGTGAAGGAGAAGCGGGGGGGCATGGGCAAGTTGCAGCAGAGGGTGCAGAGTTGGTGGCCGGGTTAGTGGTAGCCAGATGGAAAGCATGGCCAGCTGTAGCAAAATGCTTGTTGAAATTCTCGATTATTGTAGATTTATCGGTGGTGATAGTGTTTCCTAGCCTCAGTGCAGTGGGCAGCTGGGAGGAAGTGCTCTTATTCTCCATGGACTTTACAGTGTCCCAAAACTTTTTGGAGTTAGTGCTACAGGATGCAAATTTCTGTTTGAAAAAGTTAGCCTTTGCTTTCCTGACTGCTTGTGTATATTGGTTCCTAACTTCCCTGAAAAGTTGCATATCGGGGGCTATTTGATGCTATGCTGTACGCCACAGGATGTTTTTGTGCTGGTCAAGGGCAGTCAAGTCTGAGGAGAACCAGGGGCTATATCGGTTCTTAGTTCTGTATTTTTGAATGGGGCATGTTTATTTAAGATTGAGAGGGAAATTACTTTTAAGGAACAACCAGGCATCCTCTACTGACGGAATGAGATCTATATCCATCCAGGATACCTGGGCCAGGTCAATTAGGAAGGCCTCCTCGCTAAAGTGTTTTAGGGAGCGTTTGACAGTGATGAGGGGTGGTTGTTTGACCGCGGACCCGTTACGGACGCAGGCAATAAGGCAGTGATCGCTGAGATCCTGGTTGAAGACAGCTGAGGTGTATTTAGAGGGTATGTTAGTCAGGATGATATCTATGAGGGTACCCATGTTTAAGGATTTAGGGTTGTACCTGGTAGGTTCGTTGATAATTTGCGTGAGGTTGAGGGCATCTAGCTTGGATTGTAGGATGGCTGGGGTATTAAGCATATCCCAATTTAGGTCACCAAGCAGTACAAACTCAGAGGATAAATGGGGGGCAATCAATTCACATATGGTGTCCAGGGCACAGCTGGGGCTGAGGGGGGTCTGTAGCAAGCGGCAACAGTGAGAGACTTATTTCTGGAAAGGTGGATTTTTAGAAGTAGAAGCTCAAACTGTTTGGGCACAGACCTGGATAGTATGATAGAGCTCTGCAGGCTATCTCTACAGTAGATTGCAACTCCACCCCCCTTTGGCAGTTCTATCTAGACGGAAAATGTTATAGTTGGGGATGGAAATTTCAGAGTTTTTGGTGGCACTTCCTGAGCCAGGATTCAGACACTGCTAGAACATCAGGGTTAGCAGAGTGTGCTAACGCAGTGAATAACTCAAACTTAGGAAGTAGACTTCTGATATTTATGTGCAAGAAACCAAGACTTTTGCGATTACAGAAGTCAACAAATGATAGCTCCTGGGGAGTAGGAGTGATACTGGGGGGCTACAGGGCCTGGGTTAGCCTCTACATCACCAGAGGAACAGAGGAGGACTAGAATAAGGATACGGCTAAAGGCTTTAAGAACTGGTCTTCTAGTGCGTTGGGTACATAGAATAAAGGGGGCAGATTTCCGGGTGTTATAGAAAAGATTCAGGGCATTATGTACAGACAAGGATATGGAAGGATATGAGTAAAGTGGAGGTAAACCTAAGCGTTGGGTAACACTGAAAGAGATAGTATCTCTAGAGGCATCAATTGAGTGGTCTCTGAGTGTATGGGTGGAGGGACAAAGGGCTAACTAAGGCTGGTTTAGCTAGGCTGGGGGTCTACAGTGATATAGTACAATTAGAAATAACCGAAACAACAATAAACTAACCATGTTTGGGCTGAGGCTAAACATAAACAGGATGTAGTACCGTAAAAAGGAACAGTCCAGCAGATATCAGCTGTATGGCTGAGTTATCATAAGGTCCGGTGGTGAAGCGCTAGTGAGTAAGAGGCCACGGCTAGCGGTGCTACGTCCGTTTTGTAGTAGCCAGCTGGTAGCGAAGAATCCGGAGTTAAAGGTCCAGTGATTCCGGCGGAAAAACTGATATGTTCTGGGTCGATAACGCGCAGTGCTGACTGGCGAATATCCGGTGATCAAAGTCCAGTGATTAAAATTAATCCCTGCGGAAA
Source organism: Coregonus clupeaformis (assembly GCF_020615455.1). Classification (NCBI taxonomy): domain Eukaryota; kingdom Metazoa; phylum Chordata; class Actinopteri; order Salmoniformes; family Salmonidae; genus Coregonus; species Coregonus clupeaformis. Next base: position 94,609,145 of record NC_059192.1, read on the forward strand.
AAAATCAAATGTTCTGGGTGAAACACTGCTAGCTGTGGCTAATAGCAAGTAGCTAGTTCAGTAGCTAGTTCAGTTTAGTGAGTAAGCGTGTGCTAACGGGCCAGGGGCTAGCAGATGGATGGAATCTTCGTGGTTACGTCGTAACCACATCAGGCGATTTCGTCGGCAGACCAGTCGTGTAGGATCGGCGGGGCTTCGTGTCAATACTATGTGGTCCCGTCCGGTTGATAGAGAGGTAGATAGCCGGGAGATGGGCCTAGCTCAGGTTGATTAGCCAGACCACAGCGTCCGTTTTGTTGTAGCCAGCTAGTAGCGATGAATCCGAGTTAAAGGTCCAGTGAATCAGTGATTCCGCGGAAAAACTGATATGTTCTGGGTCGATAACGCGCTGTGCAGACTGGCCGAATATCCGGTGATCAATGTCCAGTGATTAAAATTAATCCCATGGAAAAAAATCCAATTTTCTGGGTGAAAACACCGCTAGCTGTGGCTAATAGCAAGTAGCTAGTTAGCTGGCTAGCTAGTTTCAACTGGAGATTCTAGATTCTAGATAAAAGGTAAGTCAATAATAGAATCCGTTCCACATTGAGTGAGCGGGTTGCAGGAAAGTATATTTTGTAGAAGGATGAAAAGTCTGAT